>NC_056741.1:1408965868-1408968368 GCF_019279795.1 Protopterus annectens
CTGTTTCCTCTCAGATCTTTTCTACTGCTTTGACTCTTCCCGCTCCGTTCTCCCTTCGGGCTCACTCCGCTCCCTTCCCTGCCCCCAAATCTCACCCGCCCTTGGGACCTCTACATTTATTCCTACATATCCACACCCTCTCCACCAATAGCCAATGTAAATTGTTTCCTGTCACCACCCACTCCATAATAGCCTCCTCCCACACCCATCCATCTACCACTCTGAACATATACCTTGTATATACATACTCTTGCGTTACTCAACATGTCCAACCCTCACCTTCCTTTGCTGTTACTAACTCTTCTAACTACTCTTTCCTCTACCTACCTTATAACCTACTATGAGCAACCTTTACATCTTACTTTTAGCATCCCACACAGATAAACCCTAGCCACCCCCCCCAACTTCATCCACAACCCATCTCAGTCCTGTATATACCAACTCCTATCATGAACCTAAATATCATCGTCTCTCTCATATCAAATACCTTATTCATAGCCTCATAATACAAAAGTACTACTTCAAGCCCTCACAATTTAATCACCTTATACAAAGTTTGTCATTACTCGATGGGGACATACACCCCAACCCTGGCCGTGACACCTTTTTACTATCCCCTAAATGCCAACAAATGGTAACTATCTCTACACCACATACTAAACCTTCCAAATCTCTATCAATAGCTCATCTTAACATCCGTAGCATACACAATAAGATTCCTGGTCTACGTGCACTACTTGAAGTCCAACAATTTGACATTCTCTGTCTTAGAGACATGGCTCAAACCCACAATAAATGATAATGAAATTATCCCCCCTGGCTATGGCATCCTAAGACATGATAGTCTTAATAAAAAAGGAGGCAGAGTAGCTATACTCTTCAAATCTGGACTAGAAATAAGTAAAATAAATCATACCCTTCCAAAGGACTCTAATGTTGAAATTCTTATTTCCAAACTTTCCCTCAACCCTCACAAAACTATAAATATTATCTGTACCTATCTTCCCCCAGGCAACAATCCTCCCATATTAGAAGACCTACTTAACTGGTTCTCACTTAATCTCCTGCAGGAAACTATACTTTTAGGCGACTTTAACATAGATTGGAACTTATGCAAACAAACTAATCCATCCACCCTGATTAATCTGCATGGATTCCATCAAACCATAAACTCCCCAACTAGAACAAACAAAAACAATAATAAAGAAAGTATACTTGACTGGATCTTAACAAATAGTCCCCAACAAAAGTATACCACAGGAACCCTCCCAGATGACCTTAGTGACCACTCTCTAACATATATTATTAGGCACAAAACACATCTAACTGCACCTCCCCTAACTCGTATAGCACGTAGCAAAAAACATTTCGACCCCTATCTGTTCCAAAATGAACTAAGCCTAGTTAACTGGTCACCTTTAAAAACTCTCCCAATAGAAGACGCTGTTAACCACTTTAATAACACATTTCTTACTATTCTTGACCACCATGCCCCCTTGCGTTCAATACGCATGAAACATAAGACAGCTCAATGGCTCACAAGCAATACTAGGCAACTTATACTTAGTAGGAATAAAACCTGGACTAAATGGCAAACCACTAAAAACTTTATTGATCACCTTACCTTCAAACAAGAAAGAATCAAGACAAAACTAGCCATCTTAAAAGATAAACAGAACTTTTACACCCATCTACATCAATCCTCCCAATACCAACCGCATAAATTTTGGAAATCTATTAATACCTTACTATCCCCCGGCAAAATTGAAACACCCAATCCACTAGGCTCCAGCCCTGACTCTCCCTTACAAACAGCGAATGCATTCAATACCTTCTTTACTTCTACTATACTTAAACTAGCCAACCAACAAAGCCCTGACACCTCTTTATTAGATAACCCAAGTTGTACTCCACCAATATTTAAACTCAAACCCATACCCACCTCCTATATTCTATACCTACTTCAAAAACTCAGACCTTCAACCCCCTCAGCTGACAAATTACCAGCTGAATATCTCCAGCTAGGTGCAAAGGCCATAGCATACCCCATCTCTATACTAATCAACAGAACCTTAAAAGAAAATACAATACCGTCACTCTGGAAGATCTCTCGCATCATCCCTTTCTTCATAGGGGGTGACTCACTGGAGTATTCTAACTACCGCCCTATAGCACTGCTATCTCCTATTGCAAAAATAATGGAGAAATGCATCCACAAACAGTTACTTAATCATCTCCTATCCAATAATCTCCTTGCTAACTGTCAACATGGCTTTCGTCCATATCATAGCACCACCACAGCCTTATTATCCTTCATTGACTCCATTAATAATAACCGCAATAACCATATTCTCTCATCAGCATTCTTTGTAGACCTGTCAAAAGTCTTTGACATGGTCAATCACCAGCTCCTCCTACATCGCTTAAAATCTCTCTCCCTTGATAATCTTGCCTTAAACTGGTTTACTTCCTATCTTCAAAATCGGAAACAGGCTGTTTT
>NC_056741.1:1408975868-1409080868 GCF_019279795.1 Protopterus annectens
CTCAACCCTTCGGAGGACTAATCTGTGTATCTTGAGGCGTTTGGCTCTCGTCCTTCCCCCTCCTGGGTGTCCCCCCTTCACCCCTCATGCAGGTGGTTGCTAAGAAGGCATGGACGGCTCCTGATTCAGTGGACCCCACTCCCAGGAGACCCTCCAAATTCATCACAGCTCCATCAGACAAGCAATTTTATCAAAAGGAGTTTCTGTGGATGCTATGGTGGTAGCTGCCGCCACAAAGAAGGAACTGGCTGATCCTTCAGTGCCTGTCCATCCACCTAACAAGGAATCTAGGTCCATGGATAGGTACGGGAAGCGGATGTTCTCCTCAGCGACATTTACCATGCGTTCGCTGAATTACCTGTGCCATTTCACTCGCCTTCAAAGGGACTTGGTCAAGGAAGCGAGTGAAATGTTGAAGGACCCTACAGCTGCGGGTTTCCAAGAGAAAATGAACACGCAGCTGGCTATCCTTAATTCCATTTCCAACTCCTCCATGCCTCCTCTCTTATGCGGCCGATGGAGCGAGCAGAGCCGCAGGAACAGGGGTAGCCTTACGTGGGCACGCCTGGATGCGGCTATGCAACTTTGCGGAACCTTTCAAGACGTCTTTCACGAATTCCCCTTTGATGGATCATCTCTTTGGTCCTCAAGTGAAAGAAACCCTGACTAGGTGCGAGACTGATGGCAAGACCCTTTCTGCCGTCGGAGTCCGTTTTTCGACTCCTTCTAGGCCTTACCCCAAAGGCCAGAAGGGTGGAAAGATGTGGTTCCGTAAACAATCTCAAGGGACTTCGCCTGACGACAGAGTCGCTTTCCTACCAGAGGCAGAGGTGGGAATAACAATGGTAGACGCCGCCCTAGGGGCAGGGCCGATCCGCAGAACCAGGGCAATCGGGAAGCCTTTCCTGACAAGCCCTTTCAGCATCCCTGAGGTGTTGCCCGACTGCCCATCTCCAGAAGCCTGGCTATCCCTGACTCAAGACAAATGGGTACAGTCCATCATTTCCGAAGGTTATTCTATCCCCTTTCTTCGTTTTCCAAATCAGTCAAAAAAATCCCTTCCAGATGTTCCACCCGCTCAAAGGGATATAGCAGCTTTGGAAATTTCAAAACTGCTTGCAAAAAGAGCAATTCAGCCAGTGTCAGCAGACCAACAAGGATCCGGAATCTACTCAAGGTTCTTTTTAGTTCCAAAGAAAACAGGGACTGGAGACCTATTTTGGATCTCAGTATCTTGAACAGATCAGTCAAGAAAACAAGATTTCAGATGGTCACGCTGCAATCCATTCTTCCCCTATTGGGAAAAGGAAACTGGATGTGCTCTATAGACCTTCAGGACGCTGTGCTATCACATAAAATGAACAGACGCTCCAGAAGATTCCTCCGCTTCAGGCTGGGAACCAGTCATTTTCAATTCAGGGCCCTGCCCTTTGGTCTCACCACTGCCCCCGGGTGTTTACCAAATGCATGGCAGTGGTAGCTTCTCACCTGAGACGACAAGGATTCCAGGTGTTTCCATATTTGGACGACTGGCTTCTCACAGCTCCCACCAAGCATCTCCTTCTAATGGCCAGAGATTATACTTTTCGCGTTTGTCAAAAACTGGGTATTTCAATAAATTGCGAAAAGTCTGTTTTGTCGCCTTGTCGTACTATTACCTACATAGGCGCAAATTTAGATACTATAAACATGTCTGCAACACTAACGAACCAAAGGATATCAGACATTCAAAAATTGGTGTCACTTCTTCTCAACAACAACAGAGCCAAAGCCAGGTTAGTTCTAAAGGTGTTGGGAATCATGGCAGCGGCCATTCCTCTCCTCCCATTGGCCAGATACCACATGCGGATCCTTCAGTGGATGCTCTTTTCTCAATGGTCATACCAGGAACTTCCAATGTCTCACACCATTATGATCACGCAAGCGTGCAAAAGCATCTCATGTGGTGGATGTCTTCCCCAGCTCCTGTTGGGAAGACCATTTGTTCCACCTCCTCCGGTTGCTACTCTGACAACGGATGCCTCCCTGATCGGGTGGGGGCATTATCAGGGCAGGACAGTCCAGGGCACATGGCAACCAAACGAATGCCACTTGCACATAAATGTTCTGGAGATGAGAGCAGTGCTTTTAGCGTTGCAAGCCCTTCAAGACTCTCTTCCCTTGGGAACGATTGCAATCCAGACAGACAATATGACTGTAGTGTGGTACCTCAACAACCAAGGCGGAACCAGATCATGCCTCCTGTGGCGAGAAGCACTCAGACTGTGGCAATGGGCGAATTCTACTCAGCGTTTTCTGATAGCAACGCACATCCCCGGGAAGTCCATTCACATTGCGGACAAGTTGAGCAGAGCTATTCTCATGCCTCACGAGTGGTCTCTGAAAGACTCTGTAGTGAGAGAGATATTTCTCAAGTGGGGTCAGCCTTGCTGCGATCTTTTGCTACTCCCCAAAACAGCAAGTGCAGAGAATACTTCACTCTATTCCCTTTACCAGGCCAACCCAGCAGGGACGCTCTAGTCCAAGTTTGGCCCCGGGACTTCTGTATGCATTTCCTCCTTCCCACTGATCTCTCAAGTAATACAGAAAGCTATCGCTCAGAAGGCCTCGTTGATCCTCATTGCTCCTTACTGGCCTCGACAAGTGTGGTTCCCCTTTCTACATCGATTTCTTTTGAGCGACCGTGGAATCTGGACCTAGTTCCAGATCTTTTGATCCATCAGTCGGGTCAGTTTCATCGCTCCCTCCCTCTCTGAACCTCACTGCTTGGTTCCTCCAGTTCCAACCGTAGCCAGGCTTCCTCAATTATCTCACTCTGTTAGAGATATATTGATAGCTTCCCATAAATCTTCCACTCGAAGATTTATTTGAGTAAGTGGAAACGCTTCTCATATTGGGCACAAGGAAAGGACATAGATCCTTTCACCGCTTCCATCCAACTAGTCCTTGATTTTCTAGCTGAACTCTTCCATGCAGGTTCATCTCCATCTACTCTTAAGGTTCAATTGGCAGCTATTTCTAATTTCCATGTGGGTATTTCTGAATCTGCCCTAATGTCCCACGAACTCTGCAAAGCCTTTTTGAAAGGAGTTTTTCTTCTCAGACCTCCTATAAGAAATCCTCCTTCTCCTTGGGACCTAAATTTAGTTCTTGCTTCTTTGATTCTTTCCCCTTTCGAACCTGCAGCTTCATGTTCCTTGAAGTTATTATCATGGAAAACTCTCTTTCTGGTGGCTATCACATCAGCTAGAAGAATTTCAGAACTTCAAGCACTCAGTTGTCGTTCTCCTTATCTTTTGTTCCATAAGGACAGAGTTTCCTTACGAACTAACCCGTCCTTTTTGCCTAAGGTGGTTTCAACATCAAATCTGAACCAAAGCATTGACCTCCCTGTCTTTTTCCCAGAGTATTCAAATAGGTCTGAACAAAAATTACATTGCCTGGATGTTCATCGTCAATTAAGGTACTACTTGGACAGGACGAAACAATTCAGAAAATCTGATCAGCTGTTTGTCTCCTATGCGGAAAGCAGAAAAGGACTTCCAGTTTCAAAGGTATCATTATCCAGATGGCTAACATCTCTGATTACCCTTGTTTATGAGATTAGACACCAAAACTGCCTAATAAACCTAAAGCCCATTCCACCAGAGCTTTGGCTACTTCTCTAGCCTTCCAAGACAGACTGCCTATTGACACCATTTGTGCAGCGGCTACTTGGGCTACTCCTCACACTTTTATTTCCCATTATAAGTTGGATTTAGCTTCTAGGCATAGAGCTAATTTTGGTTCCACTGTTCTCAGGAGTCTGTTCCGTTAGGCCACCCGGGACAAGGTGCTAGGGACGGTCCCATCCAGCAAGAATGAAGGCGAGATAGACAACTTAACATATAGAAGTTATGTTCTTACCATAACGTTCCATGTTAGTTGTCTTCTTCGCCTTCTTCTTAAGGCCCCACCCTCCTTCCCCTGGCCTGGACAGACCTAGAGGAGTTGTGATCGTGACCTCTCTTTCTACCACCTCTTTCTTAGTCATATGCTATTATGCATATTTCTTGTTTCAGGATATAGGTCACCCCTTTTCTTCCTGCTGTTAGAGGTGGATTCTGTTTCACAGTTATACTGTTTTTGATATAAGCTGGGTTAGCTTACAAACGAGATCTGAGGTAACTCTCGCCTAGCATTGTGGGATATAAGGGGAGCCTCGAGCCGGTGGAACCAACTCTCGAGCTTTTAGAGTGGCCGAGTCGGAGCCGAGGTCGGCTCCGAACCCATCCAGCAAGAAGAAGGCGAGAAGAAGACAACTAACATGGAACGTTATGGTAAGAACATAACTTCTATTTTCTGTATGTAGTGCAACCTCGGCGTTGGGATATATAAGTAGGGGGGGTGCCCCCCACACAGGGGGCATGTAGGACAGAGCTTGTGTTTTTGTGAGGGGAGGAAGGTGTGCGTTTTGTGTATGGCAGAAGCGCCAATTCAAAATCTCCGATATGCGAGATTTAGAATTTTGGGCTTCTGAGTTTTTGTTATTTCCAGGATTCGACTTTTATGGGTGCGAAATACTGAACTTCGGTAGTTAAGTATTTTGAGCTTCTAAAGTGAATCTATATATATATAGATAAACAAAAGACATGTTTTGGTGCAGAGTTCTTTGGAACAGACACCTGAAAGTAAAGCTTTATCTTCCACTACCTACACTTTTTCATACCTAGGACTCAATATTCATCTACAGTTGACCCATTTCCAGACAGACTTCTCCTTTCTTGGAAAGTCCCAGATCTTTGGATGTCATGTCCACCTGTACTTCCAGAAGTCTAACTGAGGACCATGTAGACAGATTGGTGAGGAAAATTCTCTGGGTGCAAGGTGTGACAGGGACCACCTTGGCTATTGCCCTTTTGGGTCAGGGAACTTTAGTCTTCAACTTACCCCTCCTTTAATTCCTTCTCTAAATTCTTTGGAAGCTTCAGAGACCATGGTTCCAAGCTGTCTGGTACAAATGGTCAGATCCGAAGACATCCTCATCTCCTGATTTGATTATTGCTTTTGAGTTCTTCAGTTCATTTGGAACAGGAGACCTATCTGAGCCGTATCGGTCTTGTCAGTTCCGAGGAGCTGGAGTAGATTCCTATTTTTTCTGAGCCATCTCTTTTCTAGGGACTTCAGCATGGATCAGCTTGGCTCTGACTTCTGCCTTGGGAGGAATCTTCTCAGGGTGGGGTGGCACCACAGCTCTGAGATCCACCCTTTCAGATCTGGAATCCTTTCCTTCTCTGGGGGATCTGCTTTCGAGGCTATGTAGAAAGTCATGTCTGCGTCAGCCAGTCAGTTGGTTCCCTCCCTCTTGCAACAGCCAACCTTATCACATTTTTGTTCAGAACCTCAACCATTGCTTTCACTGTGACGGTTCTAAAGCCTCAGTTTTCCCAGCGAGGTGGCCCTCTCTTCTTCCTATACCTCCCAGAACACCCTACTGAGGAGGTCCATATGAAGAAGTCCAAGAGGAAGCACTTGGAGTCTCTGGAAGAATCTATTACAGAAGACAATGATTTCGATGAGGTGAAGGATCCCAAAGGTCACTTCCTGATTGATGTCTCATTTGGAGACATCTTAGAAATCCTTAACCAGAGAGGTGATTAGAAGTCCAACAATACTTTATTTGAGGAATTTGTGTACCTGCAGGCCTTTGGTACCTGCCCATCTACTTCCTGGGTAACTCTGCCTGCTGATGAGCTCATTGAATTGATCTTTTGGTGGGCATGGAAGGCTCCTGATTCCATTGAGCTGATCCCCTGGAGACCATACGAAATTATCACTGTCCCTGAGGATAAGCCATTCCTTGTCAATGCCATTATCTTAGTGGCAGCCACAAAAAAGGAAATAGGATAGGAAAGTTTCTCTATCCATCCTTCCAACAAGGAGTTTCAGATAATGAATAGATTTGGCAAGTGAGTTTGTGTCAGTGACCTTTGCCTTACGGTCCTTAAACTTCCTTGCACATTTCACAAGACTGCAGAGCAATTTGATTAAAGAACTTTTCATAGATCCTCTCAGGAACCATTTCTGAAGTAGTTCAGGAGTCTGTTGCCTCAATTGGCCACCCTAAATTCAATTTCTAATACTTCCATGAGGCTCATCTTGCATGTAGCCAAAGGAATGACCAGAGCAGTGGGTTCAGGTGTTGCTGTAAGGAAGACGCACTTGTGTAATTTTGTGGAGCCCTTTAAGTCTTTGCTAATCAGTGCTCATTTTGATGGTACGTCATTGTTTGGCTCTAAAGTTAGATACACTGAAGGTGTGGGAAATGTGGGAAAACGCTGCCTGCTGTGGGTGTCCGTTTTTCCACTTTGCAAATATCCTTCTTGAGGAATCAATGCAGCGGTGGAAAAATGTGGTTCAGGAAATCCCAAGGGTCTTCTCAGGACACACATGGTGGTGGCTTCCTAAGGTATAGGAGGGAACTCTAATGGGAGATACCTCCCTCACAGCAGTGGGGGCCCACAAAACCAAGGTTACAGAGATTCTTTGGTAAACCGTTTCAGTGCTCCTTAAAGGAGGCCTGATTGTCCTCCACTGGAGAAGTCTGGGGTTGCTGGTCCCTGCATCAGAGAGCCTGGCCACAGCTAACTCCAATACATGGGTGCAGAGGATAATATCCAGAGGTTATATTATGCTATCTGAAGTTGTCGGTCTTCATTCTGTCATCAGCTGTAGGTTTGATTCTGAACCTTCAGAACTGACTTGACCATTTGTTGTAGCTTGTGGACTCCAAAAAAAAAAAAAAAAAAAAAAAAAACTCTCAAGCACATCCTTGACACATAATGCTTAGGGAGATAACCTCAGATCTTGTTTATTGCTTTCATCTTCATACATGGTTTCTCCATCTTGCTCTCGAGCAAAAGGAACAAGGTTCCTCGTAAGCTTCTTTGAAACCTTGTATGCGAAGTTGTTCAGTCTCGCAGTTTGTTCTTGCACGTGGGTACGAAGCCGATCCATTGGCTCAGTCAGCCGCTTTCCAAGCTCAAGATCTTTCAGTAGCTCGAGGCACAGTATCTTTCCCATGATGCTCTCCAACTAATCCTCAGATGTAGTTTGCCGCTGCAACAGATCGCAAGTCTTCAGTGTGCTTGAGTCTGTAAAGGTTTATTAAGAAGTATTTCTACAGCTAAGTTTACCTTTTATTTATATATATATATATATATATATATATATATATATATATATATATATATAAATCTGTTTTTTTCTACCAGTATTCCCTTGTTTATACTATCTTTTTTAGGGCTTTGTCCCTGTTTAGTGTATTTTATTGGAGCGAGTTGCTCTTGGGCCTTGCCCTCTCTTCAGTTGGTTACATCCTTTACTATATATATAACCAATAAAGGTTCGTCAAAGGTTCATTTCTATCTATCGTGGTGTTAACCTGCTCTTTTAATTATACTATAGTTGTACAGGGATCTATCTTTTCTTCTATCCCACTTTTTGGCAAGATTGTTTTTTGATTGTACTGTTGTACTTTATATTATCAAGGATCTGATAATTGTGTTTCCTATGTGTTTCTCTTCTTGTGATTGGATAGTTCTAGTGTACTTGATATTATCGGGGATCTGATAATTGTACTTTCTCCTGGACATGATGACTTACCCAAAGCAAAAGTCCTAATTTAAAGGATGTGACTGTGGCCAAAAAATGTCAATAACAGTTCACCACATTTCTTGCGTTTGTTTGGGACTTCTCCATTTGCAGGAGGATTGTTCCATCAGCCACTCTTTTAGTGGCAGAGTTCTGTTAGAGAGACGTAGGAAACTTATTGATCGAGGTCTCAACACCTGAGTTTCAAGAAGCTTTGGACAAGTCCGACCAGACCTCCAAGTCTTTGAAAGGGTCGAAGTAGTCTGGGTGTCCTCTGAGCCTAAGTCTTAGACTCAGAGCACCTCTGTTAAGGTGCGGTCACCGGTTCCTAGGTCTTCGGAACCGTGGCCGAACCGATGATTCGGAGCCAACCTTTGGTTTTGGAGCCAGTATTGGAGACATTAAAATCTACACAAAAGGAACTCCCCCTGCGCGGAGGCAGATGCACAGCTCAAAATGTAGCAAATTCAAAAGAAGAAGTTAGCACTGTGAGCTGTAAAAACTTTATTTAATGAATCATAATATAAAGAATCACATGAACAGACCATAGCCGAAACCGGTCTATTCATGTGGTTCTTTATATTATGATTCATTAAATCAAGTTTTTACAGCTCACAGTTGCAGACATTAAAATCTCCAATACGTAGGTCTGTAGCTTCTTTGGCCCCTTCGACCCACTCTTCAAGGATGTCCGATATTGATGTGGACCGTGTGGTGCAGAGGCTCTTGGAGAACAGACATTGGCTAAACTACTCTCGGCTTCGTCCCAACTGGGTTTAAGCCCTGTTCCCACCCCATTGCCTTTGACTACTCCTTCTCCGAGCCTACACAGACCTTCAGAGCCAGAGGTGGAAGATCTGATGGTTGTGGAACCCGTGGAGCAGAGTCCTGTTCCAGTGACTTTGGTTCCACTCACCTTGACCTCTTCGGTGCCATCCGAAGAGTCTCTGATCCGATACTCGTCTGTTCTGGGGGGGGGAAGAGTCGAACCAACACGTCTGTTCTGACACTTCCCCTAAGGGCTTCGGCACAGGTGAGCTCGGCTCCGTCCTCTGGTTCGGAGCCTCTGCACCTTCGAGGCTTCCGTCTTCCTCGGAATCGGTGGCCTCCTCGGGCTGAGAGTCCGGGGCCTTTGATGCTATGAAGAGGGTGTTGTCTGTTCAAACCCACACTACGGTCTCTCCTCTTCCTCCCTGAAGATGCCGAGCTCTGCCTCTTCGTCTAAATCACCTACTAAGCATCGAGACCCAGAGCCTCCAGTATCCCCTTTGGGTGAACCCTGCTTTACTGAAATTTCACCAGCCACCCCCACTGATGAAGTTCCCAGAAAGAGACTCTGCAAGAGGAGGCATTTGGATTCTCCTCAGGAATCCTTGACATCAGACACAGACTTAGAGGAATCTGAAGGGTCCCCCTCGGAGGATGTCTCCTTTGCGGACATCTTAGAAATACTTAAGCAGAGGGGTGACTGGCAGTCCATTCGCCCTACTGAGGATGAGTCGGTGCTCCTGAAGGCCTTTGGGTCTCAGCCCTCCTCCTCCCGGATTACTCCGCCCTTCGAACTAATGGAGCTGGTCACTCTAAGGGCGTGGGAGTCCCCTGACACCATGGAACCAGTCCCTTGGAGCCCCAATAAATTCATCACTGCCCCTCAAGAGAAATTGTTCCTCACCAAAGGAGTCCTAGTTGATGCCATGTTGGTGGCGGCCACCAAGAAAGAAATGTCAGAGACTTCCTCTATTGTCCATCCTCCTAATAAGGATTCCAGGACAATGGACAGATACGGGAAATGCATTTTTAGTTCTGCGACATTTGCCATGAGATTGCTTAACTACTTGACCCATTTAACTCACCTTCAACAAGATCTCCTTCAAGAACTCTGAGATACTGTAAAGGGTAACACAGATGAGGCTTTTTCGGACAAGGTTACAGCTCAGCTTTCTACACTTAATTCTGTCGTCAACTCATACATGCTGCTCATTTCCTATGCAGCTGAGGGATCAAGTCGAGCAGCAGGTTCAGTGATTGCTCTGCGGAGTTGGTCCTTGATGCGCTTCTGCTCCTTGTGGAAGCCTTTAAGTCTTCCTTTGTCAATACCCCGTTTGATGGCTTTTCATTGTTTGGGCTTAAAGTCAGAGACCCTCGCTAGGTGTGAGCAGGAAGGATAGACTCTATCTGCCGTAGGAGTCCGTTTTTCCACCCCTACTAGACCATACCCCAAAGGGCAAAGAGGTGGAAAAATATGGTTCCGGAAGTCCCAAGGAGCTTTTCAGAATGCACGTAGTGAACCCCTCTTCAGGGGCAGAGGAGGGACAATAATGGAAGACACCACTTTGGCGGCAGAGGGGGTCTGCAGATCCAGGGTGGCAGCAGTTTCCTGGCAACCCCCATCAGCGCTCCTGAGAGGAGGCCCGACTGTCCTACTCTGGAGGCAGTCGGGGGTCGCTTGGCCTTGTACCCAGACGCCTGTCTAGGAATTACTTCAGATTCTTGGGTACAAAACATAGTTACCAGAGGTTACCTCATTCCCTTCGTAGAACCCCCGTTACCCACAAAAAGAATCCCAGATGTTCCACCCAGTCTGAGGAATCAAGCAGTCACAGAAATCCAAAATCTGCTAGAAAAAGAGTCATCCAGCCAGTCCCGGCGGACCAGATAGGATCTGGAGCTTACTCCAGATTATTTTTAGTTCCAAAGAAAACAGGGGACTGGAGGCCCATTTTAGACCTCAGCAAACTCAATACATTCGTAAAGAAGGAGAAGTTCCGGATGGTCACGCTTCAGTCGATACTCCAGTTCCTGGGAACGGGCGATTGGATGTGCTCTTTAGATCTCAAGGATGCGTACTACCACATCAAAATGGCCAGACCATCCAGAGATCACCTGCATTTCCGGCTGGGGGCCAGTCATTACCAATTTCGAGCTCTGCCCTTTGGTCTCACTACAGCCCCCAGAGTGTTCACCAAATGTATGGCAGTAGTTACGGCTCACCTGAGGGGTTTAGGATTCAGAGTGTTTGCGTATCTAGACGACTGGCTGCTATCCGCCATCACCAGGCATCAACTCATTCAGTCCAGGGACTATACGATCAATCTCTGTTCTCGGTTAAGAATAACCGTAAATTTCAAAAAATTTGCTTTATTACCATCGCAACATATCTCATTTGTTGGAGCCGACCTAGACACCAACCACCGCCCTGGTTAAATTACCTCTAGAAAGAGTCACCTCTCTAAGAAATCAGGTGTCATGCTTGTTACAAGAAAAGAAAGTACTTGCTTCTCCGGTGTTAAAACTTTTAGGCACAATAGCAGCTTCCCTCGTAGCAGTACCTCTGGGCCGGATACACATGCGGCTACTCCAGTGGTTGCTTTTCACCCAGTGGTCCTACCAACAGCTCCCGATGTCATTCAAGATTCTGTTGACAGATGTTTGCAAGAGAGACCTGCTCTGGTGGTTGAACAGCCACCAGGTGACAGTAGGTCTACTGTTTATATTACCCCCTCCAATAGCCACGGTGACCATGGACGCTTCCCTGATGTGGGGGGGGGGGTTCAGGGAAAGACTGCCCAGAGCACCTGGTCAGAGATGGAATGTCATTTGCACATCAACGTCCTGGAGTTGAGCAGTGCTTTTAGCGTTGCAACACTTTCACGACTGTCTACCTCGGGACGATTGCGATTGAGATAGACATGTCGGTAGTCTGGTACATCAACAAATGGGGGGAACCAAATCTACCCATTAAGCCAAGAAGCTTTGAGGATTTGGAAGTGGGCTGTGTCCACCGGGTGCTTTCTAGTAGCAACGCATATCCCTGGGAAATCCAACGTGATACCGGACAAACTGAGCAGAGCGATTTTGTTACCCCATGAGTGGTCCCTCAAACGAAATGTGGCAGGATATTCTGCAGATGGGGCCAGCCTTGCTGCGACCTTTTTGCATCTCCGATGAATGCCAAATGTAGAAGCTACTTTGCCCTCAACACTCTACCAGGGGACAGTCCCCGGGATTCACTTGTGCACGATTGGCCCTCGGGTCTCCTTTATGCCTTTCCTCCAACCCCATTGATTCCCAGATTCTTGATGAAAGCAAAGGGCTCTGGAAGGACAGTTATTCTGATAAGCCCCTTTTTGGCCTCGACATATATGATTCCCCTTTCTTCATCATTACCAGCTAGAAGCATCTTGGTTTCTGGACCCAGTGCCAGACCTTCTGACGCATTCATCAGGAGTTCTTCACCCCCTCTCTTCAGTCCCTCAAACTGACAGCTTGGCTGCTTCACTTCCCAACCTAGCCAGGTCATATAATCTGTCTTCCGAAGTTCAACATATTCTGGTTTCCTCTCATAAAGTCTCCACTAGGAAACTGTACAGTAGTAAATGGAAACGTTTTGTTTATTGGGCCTTTCAACGTGATATTGATTCCCTATGTTGCCCCTCCTTGATAGTGTTCTGGAATTTCGCAACGATTTTTCAGGAGGGGGCTGCCGCGGCCACTGTTAGAGTTCATTTGACCACTACATCTAATTTTCACTTGGGGATTGAAGGATCTAATTTTATGTCTCACAGATTATGTAAAACCTTTTTGAAAGGGACTCCTCAACCAAGGCCACCCATCAGACAACCAGTTGCACCATGGAACCTAAATTTAGTATTATCTCAACTGATGCTTCCCCCCTTTGAGCCTGCATTCTCTTGCCCCTTGAAGTTCAGATCTTGGAAAGCATTATTTTTGGTGGCTACTACTTCAGCTCGTAGAGTTTCTGAACTTCAAGCCCTTTCTGTTAGGCCCCCTTACTTGGTATTTTTTCCTGATAGTGTCTCTCAGGACAAATCCCACTTTTCTTCCAAAGGTCTGCTCCGAGACTAATCTGAATCGGTCTATTGAGTTGCCCACTTTTTTCAGACATTCTAATAAAATGGAGTATATGCTACATAAACTTGATGTCCACAGATAGTTGAGATTTTACTTGGACAGGACAAAGGATTTTAGAAATTCTGAATAGCTTTTTGTCTCCTATGCTGACAACAAAAAAGGGCGAGCTGTGTCTAAAGTTACCTTGTCTAAATGGTTATCAGATTGCATAAAGTTTGTATATTCTTCAACTAATCAGACCTTAGAATACAAGGTGAAAGCTCATTCCACTAGGGCGGTATCCACATCTCTAGCTCACGCAGCTCATTTGCCTTTGGACACCATTTGTGCAGCCGCCACTTGGTCAAAACTACATACGTTTTTCACTCATTACAAAGTGGACAGGGCCTCCATGGACAAAGCTTCCTTTGGTTCCACTGATGTTCTTTGTGTTTCACTGTTGCAGTGATTACATTTGGGTAATCTGCTGGCAGGTTGCCCTCAGTCAGCCTGAGTAACAAAGTCTTGGGACCTGCGTCAGTTGCTGTCTCTCCTTCCATGACGTCAGGGGTATAAAACATACAGCCGATGCCATTTTATTCAGTCTTTCTTGCCGCGCGGTGCCCGAAGCAGAAGCAGTTCACAAGTACCGGTCGGCTGACTCCTGAAATGTTCACATTCGAGTTTCAGAACCGAAGTCTTCAACTCAAGCCAGGTACCCCATTGGGGAAACTTTTTCTTGCTCCTTACTGATGTCAGTAAAAGTTAATAATTGCATTACTTGTGGGAAGCAAATACCTCATAAGGATTTTCATTTGTACTGTATTTCTTGCCTAGGCCCAAATCATAATGTGCCTTGCTGTCAGTTTTATGCTAGATTTAACCAACGCACTATTAAGCGTCCGTGTATTTTTGCTTCAAAATATTTTGGATCCAGATTTAATTACCTTGAAATGTCGTCTGTTAGCAATCCGACTACCGGAGTTCACAAAAAGCGCAAAGAAAAAGACGGAGAGTCGCGGTCCAAAACAGACGACAAAGCTTCTCCTAAGCCAGTCGCTGGTTCACCAGTACTCGGTGAGGAGCTTTCACAGCCCCTGATACCCGCTACTTTTGAGCTGCGGGCCTCTACCGAGACCCATGCGGAGTCCGGTATGTCGTGAGATTCTCAGAGTATTGAACCTGCGGATGTCTCTCCCTTGGATGGGTCCGGAGTCGCTGAGCAGGCACCGGCTTCTGAGGGTGTTTTCAGGCCTCAACATTTTTATATAAAACAGACGCCAGCTTCAGAAACAAGATCAAAAACATCTAAGTCTAAAAAAACCGACGCATGAGCCACGTGCTCAGGCCCCTATGCCTAAAAAACAGATTATCAAAATGGCTGAGGACTTAATTACCTTGATCAGGGGTTCCCAACCCCCCTCCCCCTGCTAAGAGGCCTAGGCAAGACTGATTATGAATCTTCAGATCAGGTTTCCATTTCTTCTGATTCCTCTTCTGATCGGGAATTTTCTATACCACCATATGAGGATTCAGAAGAATCCATCTCATCTGCATCTCCTCCTGAGGATTATTCTTTTGGAGAAACCTGGCATACTTTAAGGGAACATTTTTCATTGGGAGAGTCAGGATTTCTCTGAATCAAAAAAGAGGCTTAGGGATTTCCTTCTTTTTCAGCATAGGCCTTTGGCTATACCTCCTGTGTTAAACATTGCTGATTATGTGTTTTCGGAATCAAACATGGCTCCTGATTCCCTACCTCCGACTCCTAGTGAGCCAGACAGATATTACAGGGTTCTTGACTCCCACAAATTTCTGTTCAAAAATCCTGCTGCTGATCCTGAAACTATCTCACAGGGTCCCAAAGGTGTAAAGGCCTCTACAGCCAAAAATCCTACCCCCTCTGATAGAGATTCCAGGGCGCTGGATAGATGGGGAAAGAAGGTTTATACATCTGCAACCTTAGCAATTAGGGCCTTAAATTGCCAGTTTCATATGCTTAAATGTCAACAGCATGTTATGGGCTTATTGAAACAGAAAATTATGTTGATTTCTGATTGTGTGGAAAATAAAGAATTACAGGAATTATTGCATGCAGCAGAACAGGTTGGAAAGCATATTTTGCAATGTGGTTTTGATTCCTTGGAGGCCTCTTGCAGGGCCGCAGGTACTGGATCTGTGATTAGAAGGCATGCCTGGCTCAAGGAGCAAAATCTGCTTGATCATGTTAAAGCTAAATTGTTGGATGCCCCTTTACAGCATGATATTCCGTTTGGTAACGAGGCAGAAGAGGTTTTAAAGAAAATGGAAGACAAAGCTAAATCTATGCAAACTGTAAAAGATTTCTTTCAAGTGCAGCCACCCAGGTTCAGTAGGCACTGGCCTACTAAAAATTGGTCCTTTCCTATATCCAACAGAGCCACTCAGGGCAAACCCAGGTACTCAAAAGTCTCCCGATATCAATCACAGGGTTCTTACAGGTCAAAGCATTGGGGTGCCTCCACCTCCAAATCTGGAGGAAACAAAGTACAACCCTACAGTAAGCAGTCTCAATGACTTTCCTCTACCATCTCCAAGCACTTAGCTTTTGGCAGCCCCCTTGGGGGGAAACTAGCACTTCATGCTCAAAATTGGCAGTTAATTACCCAGGACAAGTGGGTATTGAACAGGGGTACAGATTTCATTCCCATACTTTGCCAATTCCAAATGGATGGCCGGATCTGCCACAAAACCAGTGGGCAGAGGCCCAGAAACAAGTCATGACCCTCATGGATATGGGGGCTATTTAACCAGTACCAGAAAAGGGAAAAGGACAAGGATTTTATTCAAGACTTTTCCAGGTACCCAGAAAAGGCAATTCATGGCATCCAGTACTGGACTTATCGATTCTGAACACGTACCTGGACATTCCAGAATTCAAAATGCTGACTTTACAGCAGCTACTGCCTATGCTTGGCAATAATGCTTGGTTAGTAACTCTAGACTTAAGAGGCATACCTGCATATTCCAATGAGGGAATCATGCAGACGATACCTCTGCTTCAAAGCAGGTTTTTTGCATTATCAATTCTCTGCACTGCCCTTTGGCTTATCTACTGTGCCCAGGGTCGTTACAACGTGCCTGGCACCAGTAATTGCTTTCTGCAGACAAAGAAACATCCAATTTTATCCTTATCTGGACGATTGTCTCATTCGAGCAGCGGACAAGGACACTCTTCTTCAACATCTGGCATTTGTAAAAAGGATTCTAGTATACCTAGGGTACACCATAAACGAAAATAAATCACAACTGGTACCCTCTCAAACAATTACATTCTTGGGTGCAAGCTTGAATAAAACTACCCAGATGGCATACCTCACGCCAGGCAAACAAAGGCAACTGACAACATACTTCAAACAAATGGCAACAAAAACCCAGTTATCTGCGAGACAAATTCTGCAGGCTTTGGGATTCATGGCATCCTGCATTCTGCAAATTCCATATGCGAGACTGCATATGAGGAAACTTCAGTGGTACCTAAAAAGTTTATGGATTCAACATTGTCACAGCCTGGAAACAATTATTCTTCTCATTCTCTGCCTGCAACAGGAGTTTCTTTGGTGGGCAGAGACATGTCACCAAAACAAGGGACTGTCATTCACTCTACCCCCTGCCACCCAAACCCCAACTACAAACACATCAGACTATTCTTGGGGGGCCCACCTGGCAGGGAGATGCATTCAGGGCAAATGGAGCCCAAACCAAATGCATCTGCATATCAACCAGAAAGAAATGCTAGCTGTTCAGAATGCTCTGACAGCCTTCAAGGACTGAATTTTATCCAGGACAACTACTGATAAAGACGGACAACACCACAGTTATGTGGTACATAAACAAGCAGGGGGGGTACACATTCCTACCCCCTTTGTAGACCAGCAGTGGCCTTGTGGAACACAGCCTTGACTTACCAAATGCATCTTCAAGCACAATTCCTGCCAGGAAAGCAAAATACTCTGGCAGATGACCTAAGCAGAAATCTTATGGACCCGCACTAATGGAAACTGGATCCACAAATCTTCATCATGTTAACATAGTTTTGGGGAGAGGCAAATAGATCTATGTCTGGGCTCCCCTATTTCTATCAGTTGGACAAATTCTGCACAAGAACTCCTCACAAAAAAGCATGGAAAGTGGATGCTCTATCCTTTAGCTGGAAAAACCTGTCAGTCTATGCCTTTCCCCCTCTGCCTCTCCAAGGTCTTACTAAAAGTCAGACAGAAAAAAACAAAAGTGATCCTAATTGCTCCGGACTGGCCTCGCCAGCACTGGTACCTGCTTCTAAGGAATATGTCACACCTTCCTCCGTGGTACTTACCTCAAACACCTCATCTACTGTCTCAGCAGAACTTTCAAATTCTGCATACTCCGCTCCAAACTCTGAATCTTGCAGCACGGCTAATCAACTAATTATTCAAACCACATCTCTCAGTAAACCTGTAATGGATGTCATTTTGGAAGCCAGAAGGCCTAGTACTAGAAAATCTTATGCTGATAAATGGAAGAGATTCTGTGCTTGGAACCAAGCACAAGGAATAGACACAGCAAAGCCCAATATTCCTCAGATTTGACAATACTTAACTGAGATGCTTGACAAGGGCCTATCTTTTTCTTCAATAAAAATTCATGCCTCTGCCATCTCGGCTCATTACAACACAGAGCCTCCCCTCTTTTCTCATCCACTGCTTAAACAGTATCTCAGAGGGGCCAAAAATTTAAGGCCTCCCAGGAGAACACAAACTCCTGCATAGGACCTCAATTTTGTGCTGGAAAAACTCACCCTGCCTCCTTTTTAACCAGCAGATATAAAATTTCTATCTTGGAAGACCGCTTTTCTTTTGGCAGTCACTTCAGCAAGAAGGGTTTCAGAACTGCAGGCTCTCATGGCAGTGGAGCCTTTCATTATATTTTACCCGGACAGGGTGGCCCTCAGGACCAATCCTTCTTTTATGCCTAAGGTGTGATCCAGTGTGGCTCTTAACCAGACCATTCACCTGCCAACAATTTTCCCAAATACGCAGAACAAGAGGGAGCGGATTCTGCATTCATTGGATGTACACAGACAACTAAGATTCTACTTAAACAGGACAAAATCTCTAAGAAAATCTGAGCAACTACTGGTAGCATTTGCTGCAGGGGAAGGCTGTATAAAAGCAGACTATTTCTAAATGGATAAGCCACTGCATTAGTTTCTGCTATTTGCACCATGGTAAACCTGTGCTTAATGGGATCAGATCCCATTCCACCAGGGCTGCCTCTACTTCAGCAGCTTTTCTCAGAGGGGTCCCAACCAAAGACATTCTAGAAGCTGCTACTTGGAGCTCTGTTCATACGTTCACAAAGCATTATAATTTACCTCTCTTCTCTAAATCCAGGGCAGGCTTTGTCACTGCAGTCCTGCAGGGCCTTATAGCTGCTCCTAATTCTGTTTAGTTCCATCCTCCCATCCATAGCTTTGGGATTCTACCCAAATGTAATGACTACAGCAATGAAACATGAATAACATAGTACAGTTGTGTGCACTTACCATAAATGTAGATGTTCGAGTGTATTCACTGTTGCAGTCCAGGTTACCCACCTGCCATCCCCCCTTTCTATACCTTTTCTTTCCTTCACTATATTCAAAAGCCTTTGTGGTGTATTTGCTTTTAGTTTAAGGTAAATTTTATGTTTCTAAAGTGCATTTATATATTTACAGTTTGTTTATATATATTTTTGCTCCCCATTTGGGGGGGCACCTAACATCTGGGGCAAGGAAAACTGATTAAAATGGCGTCTGCTGCATGTTTTATACCCCTGATGACCTGACGTCATGGGAAGAGGAGACAGCAACCGACGCAGGACCCAAGACTTTGTTATTCAGGCCGACTGAGGGCAACCTGCCAGCAGATTACCCAAATGTACTGACTGCAACAGTGAATACTCTCGAACATCTACATTTATGGTAAGTGTACACAACTGTACTTTCTCTTTAACTGTCCAATTATTCCTTGTAACCTGTCTCGTTAAACATGCACTCTGGGTACAAATTGTCAGTAGAATTTCTGGATGAAGGAAACTGCATCTTCTAAGGAATCAAATGTTTTTTTCTCCCTCTGGCAAGAATAGTCTTAGTTTTGCAGGGTAGATAAGGGGAGTTTTTATTCCGGCTTTCTTCAATGTTTTTAAACAGAGGAATGCAAGCTTATATTTTTGATATCACCAGAGAGGAATAGTCCTTGTCAAAGTTAATGAAAAAATCACCATGTTTTATGGGTGAAGCAGACGAGATTGTTTTCAAAACTAGATTCTTAACTAGAAATAAATTTGACTATTGTAGATCTTAGATTTGAAGGTTTGTTGCTTGGTTGTCACTAGCGTCTGAGGTCTGTGAGCCCTCTCTGTGTCAAATGACAGTGCTTTAGGAAGGTTTAATGTTTTAGGGATCCAAGTAGATAAGAAATTTGCCATGTCATCTCCTTATAAGTTGCTCAGGGACTCCATAAATTTGGATGATGTCCTTCAAGGATGCATCTGCAGTCCTTACAAATGGGTTGTCCTGTCGTCAGGCAGCCCTTCGGTCGGCCGGATTCCAAAGTCTGGGTCTGGCCTCGGCTGGTGTCGCACTTCACCCGACGTTACAAAGGCATCAGCCGACACCATTTTCCTCAGTCTTTCTTGCTGCGTGGCGCCCGAAGCAGAAGCTGTTCGCAAGTGCTGGTCGGTCAGAACCAGAGATTTCTTCTACAAGTACCGAAGACTTCTAAAAAGCTAAGTACCCCGTTGGGGACTCTTTCTTGCCTCAGCCGATGTCAGAAAAAGTGAATAACTGTTTAACTTGTGGCAAACAAATACCTCATAAAGATTTCCACTCTTACTGCTTACCTTGCTTAGGCCCAGACCACGACGTAGCAGCTTGTCTAGCCTGTGCTTCTTTCAACCGACGGACACTTAGATGTCGGTCGGAATTTGCTGAAGAGTTTTTCGGCTCCGATTTCGCTTAACATTATGCCGTCGGATACTCCGACTAAACGCAAGGAAAAGAACCGACACTCGCGGTCCGCGGTTTCGGCCGAAACCGCGGTTAAGCCAACCGCGAGTGTCTCGGTTTCGGCTGAAACCAAGTCCACGGTTCTTTCTTCGGTCGAAAGCTTGCCACTTACCGAGGCCTCATCCAGCCAGGCTGAATCTGCTACTGAAATCACACCTGCTCTTGCAGGTTCGCAGGATTTATCTGATACTATCCCTTTGGATATTTCTACCCCTGCACGTGGAGCTGCTAGGCCTCCTGCATCCATGTCGATTAAGGCCTTTGCCAGGGCTAAAGCAGCTAAAACTACCAAAACTGTGCCTGCTAAGACCCCCTCTCACAGGCCTAGCTCTAGTTCACAAATGCTTAGTCTAGCAGAGGATCTCATTTCTTTGATCCGGGGATCCCAACCACATCCAGACAGGGCCTCTCGCCCACCTCCAGAGAAGAGGATTAGAATAGAGCCCCCTGAGCCAGTTTCTTCAGATGGCTCCTCTGATGAATCAGATAATTCAAACCCTCCAGAAGGCCCCTTTTCTCCTTATGAGGACTCTGATGCAGAAGACTCCATTCCTTCTGCCTCTCCGCCTGAGGAATTTTCTTTTGGGGAAACCTTGCATGCTATGAGGGAACAATTTCAATGGCAGGGCCAGGATTTTTCAGACTCTAGGAAAAGGCTTAGAACCTTTTTGCATTTGCCACAGCATAGGCCTTTAGCCATTCCGCCAGTACTTACTGTTGTGGATGATGCTTTTAATGATGCTTGTACTGCTCCTGATTCTCTTCCTCCGCCCCTGCTAAGCCCGATAGGTACTACAGGGTTCGGACACACATTATCATTTGTATAAGGCCCTTTGCAGATCCCAAACTATCTCCCAGGGACTCAAGGCTGTAGCAGCTTCTTCTACAAAACCCCTCCCTCTGAAAGGGAATCTAGGGCCTTAGAGAGATGGGGTAAAAAGTTTACACTTCTGCTACTCTTTCAGCTAGGGCCTTGAACTGTCAATTCCACATGATTCAGTATCAGGAATTTATGTTAGACCAATTAACTAAAAACTGTCCTCGGATGAACCATTAGACAAAAAATCTGTACAGGAAATGGTACATAACATTCAGCAGGTCAGTAATCATTCCTTAAAATGCGGCTATGATGCACTGGAGGCTTCCTTTAGATCAGCCATGACTGGCACAGTGATCAGAAGACATGCATGTTAAAAGAGCAGTCCTTACCAGACCATGTTAAATCAAAGCTCCTAGATGCTCCCATGGATAAGCTCAATTTGTTTGGCTCCCAAGCAGCAGGTGCTGAAGAAGGTGGAAGAGAAAGCAAAATCTGTCCAGACAGTCAAGGATTTCTTGCAGGTCCACCCTCCAAGGTTTAGCAGGAACTGGCCTTCCAAGAATTGGTCCTTTCCAGACATCGCCAGAGCTCCAAGAGGCAGGAATAGGCGCTCAAGAGGCAGGGGTCAATCCAGAGGTGCCTACAGGGGACGTCAGTGGCAGGCTAACAACCAACGAGGTACAACCACAGATCCAGCCACCACCACTTCCACAGGACAATCACAGTGACTTGGCTCTAGCACCGCCTACCAGGGAACAACTAGAGGCACCCTTAGGCGGGAAGCTAGCCTTATTTTCAGTAAACTGGCATTACATCACAGGAGACAAATGGATTTTACAGACAATAGACCAAGGTTACAGGTTTCACTTCCATACTCTACCAAGGAAGAGAGGAATGCCAAACCTACCTCCAAATCAGAAGACAGAAGCTCTAGAACACATAACTCACTAAGGATGAGAGCTGTAGAAAGGGTATCATCTATGGAACAAGGGCAAGGATTTCACTCCAGACTCTTCCTGGTACCAAGAAAAGAAAACCAATGGAGACCTATTCTCGACCTGTCCGCTTTAAACACATACCTCATTGTTCCAAAATTCAAAATGCTGACCCTACAGCAGCTTCTTCCCATGCTGGGCAAGGAGTCTTGGCTGGTAACTCTAGATCTCAAGGAGGCATACCTGCACGTCCCCATACGACCAAATTGCAGAAGATACCTCAGATTTCTTGCAGGATCAGAGCATTATCAGTTCTCAGCATTGCCCTTTGGCTTATCTACTGCGCCCAGAGTATTCACGAAATGCCTGGCATCAGTAATTGCTCATTGCAGGCTTCAGGGAATTCAAATTTACCCTTACCTGGACGACTGCCTGTTACAAGCGGACAACAAAAACAAATTAACAAAAGATTTGGAAAGGGTCATTCATCTGCTACAAGCCCTGGGATACACAGTCAATATAAAAAAGTCAAGGCTGATACCATCCCAAAGGATAACCTTCTTGGGTGCAGATTTGGACACAACAAAACAAATGGCATTCCTGACCGTAGAAAAACAGGAGCAACTCCCTTTCTACTTCATGGCATTAACAAAGCAGAACCAGCTAACAGCAAGAAAAATCCTGCAAGCTCTCTGTTACATGGCATCCTGCATAATATTAATTCCACATGCCAGACTACATATGAGAAAGTTACAGTGGTACCTAAGGAATTTATGGTCTCAGCACAAGCACAGCCTAGAAACCCAAATTCCAATAATTCCATGCCTGAAACAAGAATTCAAATGGTGGGCCCAGGCCTGTCAATCAAACAAGGGACTGCCCTTCCACAGCACTCAACCAAGCCAGACCATCACAACAGACGCCTCAGACCTCGGGTTGGGGGCACACATGCTGGACAAGTGCATACAAGGCTTATGGACTCAAGACCAGCTGCACCTACACATAAATCAAAAGGAAATGCTGGCAGTAAACTGGCAATTCAGGCATTCAGACCATTTCTTCAACAGGGTCAACTGCTGATAAGGACGGACAACACCACAGTTATGTGGTACATCAACAAACAGGAGGCACACATTCATACCCTCTATGCCGGATGGCAATGGACCTCTGGAATGTGGCACTGAGCTTCAACATTCAGCTACAAGCAATTTTTGTGCCAGGAAAAGAAAATATACTAGCAGACATCCTAAGCAGAACTACCTCGGATGCCCACGAATGGATGCTGCATCCAGACATCTTCAAAACCATTACAGGGAAATGGGGACTGCCAGAAATAGACTTATTTGCATCCCCACACAATCACCAACTGAAAAAATTCTGCACAAGGACGTACCACCCACTTGCTTGGAAAGTGGACTCCCTATCTTTCATTTGGACAAACCTGACAGCATATGCATTCCCACCTCTTCCTTTGATGCACAAGGTGCTACTGAAGATCAAAGAAGACCGTCCAAGGATCATCCTGATAGCTCCAGACTGGCCAAGGCAACATTGGTACCCATTACTGAGGAGTATGTCTGGAACAAATATGGCCTCTGCCCCTAGTTCCCTTGCTGTTAACACAGAACAACTTCAAAACCCTGCATCCAAACCTGAAAACACTGCAGCTGACTGCCTGGAACATTGCATAAGACCAAATAACCCAGATTTATCTCAAAGGATTAAAGACATTATCTTGGAGGCTCGCAGACCCTCAACAAGAAAAAATTATTCAGCAAAATGGAAAAGAGATCTCATTTGGAGTACTGCAAAAGGAGAGAATGTGTCACTGGTAAACATAGCTAACATCCTGGAATACTTGGCAGAGCTCTTCCACAACGGCCTGTCCTATTCTTCCATTAAGATTCATGCATCAGCTATTTCAGCAGAATACAACTTGGATCCTCCAGTATTCTCACATCCTCTGCTCAGGCAGTTTCTGAGAGGGATTAAAAATGTAAAGCCACCCAGGAAGCCGCCATTGCCAGCATGGGACTTTAACTTTGTGCTAGAAAAGTTGACTCCCTCCTTTCGAGCCAGCAGCAACAGCAGAATTACAGTACTTATCATGGAAAACTGCTTTCCTGCTTGCAATCACTTCAGCAAGAAGGGTATCTGAGCTACAGGCATTAATGGCAGTACAGCCCTTCCTGATCTTCCATCAAGATAGTGTCCATGAGAACTAATCCTACTTTTATGCCAAAGGTGGTCTCCAGGGTATCTTTAAATCAAGCTATCCACCTACCTACATTCTTCCCCAACCCACAAAACAGGGAGAAAGACTGCTGCATACCTTGGATGTACATAGACAATTACGCTACTACCTGGACAGGACCAAGAGCAATAGAAAAACTGACCAGCTACTGGTAGCATATGCAACAGGAATGGAAGGAAAAGCAATTTCAAAACAGACAATCTCTAAGTGGATAGGAAATTGCATTAGATTTTGTTACTCCTACCATGGAAAGAAAACTCCAGAAAACATCAGGCCTCACTCTACAAGGGCTACAGCCACTACCACAGCTTTTTTACGAGGAGTGGCTACCAAAGACAGTTTAGAGGCTGCTACTTGGAGCTCCGTGCATACATTTGCCAAGCATTATAATTTACCTTTATACTCCAGATCCCGAGCAGGTTTTGCCACTGCTGTTTTGCAAGGGATCTTAACTACACCATAATCTATTTCTCCTCCTCACCCAGTTTGGCTATGGTATTCTACCCATTTGTAAGGACTGCAGATGCATCCTTGAAGGACATAGTACAGTTTTGTACCTACCATAAATGTAGATGTCCGATAGGCATGCATCTGCAGTCAGGATTACCCACCCTCCTTCCCCTCTGTGGTACTCCTAGGGTATTTGCCCATCTTGTAGCTAGCTGGGGGAATCTATTATGGTGTATTTGTTTGTATATATGTACACACATGCTTATTTTTTGTTTGCTCTCTACTATTTGGAACCATTTGCATTTATCCAAATTTAGCCTTCCTAGAGGGCACCTGGCATCTGGGGCAAGAAACACTGAGGAAAATGGCGTCGGCTGATGCCTTTATACCCGAAGAACTGCCTCTATGACGTCGGGAGAAGTGCGACACCAGCCGAGGCCAGACCCAGACTTTGGAATCCGGCCGACCGAAGGGCTGCCTGACGACAGGACAACCCATTTGTAAGGACTGCAGATGCATGCCTATCGGACATCTACATTTATGGTAGGTACAAAACTGTACTTTCTTCCTCGCCCTATTTTCCAGGTCATCAATTTTTTTTCCAAGAACTTGTTTTGCTTAAGAATAAGATCATTGTTATGTTCTCCTTCTGCAAGTCTGATGTCAATGCTAGTGATAAAATCTCCATAGCAGATATCTGGAATTTCCGTTTCACTACTTCCTCGAGTAATTCAATCTGCTTTGTACAATCATCTCTCTTATTTTGTTGACTCTGGAGTCTAGTTTATCTAGTTTTAAGGCCGAGTCTTGTATACTGTAAAGAACAGACTGTAATTCTTTCTTCACTGAGGTTTCTTGTGAAACTACTTTAGAGTGGTTCATCTTCCTTTGGTAATCTTCACAAAAATTTATTTGAAATGTAAATTATCTTTCCACCAAAATATCCCAGGAAGTTTCCAACACTATATTCCAGCTTATTTGAAGGATTTTTGATGAAAATCCTGTCAAAAATGTATAGGAGAAGCAGAGCAAAATTCCTGTGCTGCTAACTGCTTGCCATCTTGGCCATGCTCCCCAAATGAGTTACTGTTCTTTGGTGTATTGTACTCTTCTGTCAAGGTGGTGGTGTCGGCCGTTTGTCAGATGTTCTTCGTGTTTCACTGTTACAGTCATTACATTTGGGTAATCTGCTGGCAGGTTGCCCTCAGTCGGCCTGAATTCCAAAGTCTTTGGTCCTGCATCAGTTGCTGTCTTCTCTTCCATGACGTCAGGGGTGTAAAACATGCAGCCGATGCCATTTTCTTTAGTCTTTCTTGCCGCGCGGTGCCCAAAGCAGAAGCATTTCGCAAGTGCCGGTCGGCAGACTACTGAAATATTCGCGTTTGAGTTTCAGAACCAAAGTCTTCAATAAAGCAAAGTACCCCGTTGGGGAAACTTTTTTCTTGCTTTTTACCGATGTCAGAAAAAGTTAATAATTGTATTACTTGTGGGAAGCAAATACCTCATAAGCATTTCCATTTATACTGTATTCCTTGCCTAGGCCCTGACCACAACGTGCCTGGCTGTTGGTTTTGTGCTAGATTTAACCAACGCACTATTAAGCGTCGGTATATTTTTGCATCTAAATATTTTGGCAACAGATTTAACTACCCAGAGATGTCGTTGGATAGCAATCCGATTACCAGAGTACATAAAAAAAATGTAAAGAAAAGGACAGAGAAAGGCAGTCGAGATCCAAAATCGATGAAGCTTCTCCTAAGCCAGTCGCCAGTACTCTGGTGCTTTTGAAGCCCCCGATACCCACTACCTTCGAGTCGCAGGCCTCTACTGACACCCACGTGGAGTCAAGCATGCTGTATGATACATCCATTGGTCCAATACCTTGAGTATCTCCCTCCGATGGGTCCGGAGCCGCTGAGCAGGCACCGGCTTCTGAGGGTGTATTCAGACCTTAACATTTTTACATCAAAGTGATGAAAGCTGCAAAACCAAAGGCAAAGACACCTTCTAAAACTAAAAAAACTGACGCCTGAACCACGTGCACAGGCCTCCATGCCTAAAAAAACAGATTATCAAAATGGCTGAAGACCTTATTACCTTGATCAGGGGTACCCATCCCCCTCCAGATAAGAGGCCTAGGCAAGACACTGATTATGAATCTTCAGATCAGGTTTCTATTTCTTCTGATTCCTCTTCTGATCAGGAATTATCTTTACCTCCCTGTGAGGATTCTGATGCTGAGGAGTCTATTCCATCTGCATCTCCTCCTGAGGATTATTCATTTGGAGAAACTTTGCATACTTTGAGGGAGCATTTTCACTGGGAGAGTTAAGACTTCTCAGAATCAAAAAAGAGGCTCAGGGATTTCCTCCTCCTCCCTCAGCACAAGCCTTTAGCCATTCCCCCTGTGTTAGATATTGTGGATGATGATTTTTCAGAGTCAAGCCTGACCCCTGACTCTTTACCTCCGGCTTTCAGTAAGCCTGACAGGTATTGCAGGGTCCCTGACTCTCATAAATTTTTATTTAGAAACCCTGCTGCTGATCCTGAAACTATTTCACAGGGTCCAAAGGGAGTTAAGGCCTCAACAACAAAAAACCCTACCCCCTCCAACAGAGATTCCAGGGCGCTGGACAGATGGGGAAAAAAGGTTTATACATCTGCAACCTTGGCAATCGGGGCCTTAAACTGTCAATTTCATATGCTTAAGTACCAACAACATGTTACGGGATTGCTGAAACAGAAAATGATGATTTCAGCATGTGCAGAAAATAAGGAAATGCAGGAATTATTGCATGCAGCTGAACAAGTTGGAAAGCATACTTTGCAGTGTGGTTTTGATTCTTTAGAGGCCTCCTGCAGGGACGCAGTTACTGGATCTGTGATTAGGAGGCATGCCTGGTTAAAAGAACGAAATTTGCTTGATCATGTTAAAGCTAAATTACTAGATGCACCTTTACAGCATGATTCTCTGTTTGGTATTAAGGCAGAAGAGGTTTTAAAGAAAATGGAAGACAAAGCTAAGTCTATGCAAACTGTTAAAGATTTTTTACAAGTGCAGCCACCTAGATTCAGTAGACACTGGCCTACAAAAAATGGGTCCTTTCCAGTGTCAGAGCTCAAAGGGGCAAATCCAGACGCCCTAAGGGTTCCAGGTACCAAGCTCAAGATGCATACAGGTCAAAGCAATGGGGGCACATCCACCTCCAAATCTGGAGGAGATAAAGCACAAACCTACAGAAAGCAATCCCAATGACTTCCCTTTGCCTACACCAAGCATTTATCTTTTGGCAGCAGCCAAAGGGGGATAATTAACACTTTTTGCTCAAAATTGTCAGTTAACCCAGGACAAATGGGTACTGAACATCGTTTGACAGGGATACAGATTCCATTTCCACACTCTGCAAATGACAAATGGTTGGCCAGACCTGCCAAAAAAAAAAAACAATGGGCAGAGGCACAGAAACAGGTTATGTCCCTCATGGATATGGGGGCCATTCAGATAGTACCAGAGGAGGAAAAAGGACAAGGTTTTTACTCAAGATTGTTCTTGGTACCCAGAAAGGACAAGGCATGACGGCCAATACTGGATTTATCAATTTTTAAATACATACCTGCACATTCCAAAATTCAAAATGCTCACTTGCAACAGCTTCTGCCCATGCTGGGCAAAAAAAAATGCTTGGATGGTGACTTTAGACTTAAGAGGCATACCTGCATGTCCCAATAAGACCGTGCAGAAGATACCTCAGATTCAAGGCTGGCTTAATGCATTACCAATTCTCTGCACTGCCCTTTGGCTTATCTACTGTGCCCATGGTCTCTACAAAATGCCTGGCACCAGTAATTGCATTTTGCAGACAAAGTAGTATTCAAATATATCCTTACTTGGACGACTGTCTCATTCAAGTAGAGAACAAGGACACACTTCTATGACGCCTGGCGTTTGTGAAAAGGCTTCTAGCATGCCTAGGGTACACAATAAACGAAAAGAAATCACAGCTGGTACCCTCTCAAAAGATAACATTCCTGGGTGCAAGCTTGCATACAACTGCCCAGATGGCTTACCTCACGCCAGACAAACAAAGGCAACTGACTACTTACTTCAAACTGATGGCAACAAAAACCCAATCTTCTGCAAGACAAATTCTGCAGGCTCTGGGCTTCATGGCATCCGGCATCTTACTAATTCCATATGCAAGACTGCATATGAGGAAACTTCAGTGGTACCTAAAAAGTTTATGGAGTCAGCATTCACACAGCCTGGAAACAGTGATTCCTCTCATCCCCTGACTGCAACAGGAGTTTCTATGGTGGGCAAGGGCCTGTCACCAAAACATGGGACGGCCCTTCACTCTACCCCCTGCCAGCCAAACCTTAACAGACTCCTCAGATTATGTCTGGGGGGCCCACATGGCAGGAAGATGCATTCAGGGCATATGTGCACCAAATCAAATGCATCTACATATCAACCAGAAAGAGATGCTAGCCGTTCAAAATGCCCTAACAGCATTCAAGGACTTACTTCATCCAGGACAACTACTGATAAAACCGGGCAACACCACAGTCATGTGGTGTATAAACAAGCAAGGGGGCACACACTCGTACTCCCTTTGCAGATTAGCCATGGCACTGTGGGACACAGCTTTGACCTTCTAGATAAATCTTCAAGCTCAGTTCCTGCCAGGAAAACAGAACACTCTGGCAGATGATTTAAGCAGAAACCTTATGGATCCTCACGAGTGGAAACTAAATCCACAAGTATTCAGCAGGATAATGGAGAAATGGGGGAGCCCAGACATAGATCTATTTGCCTCTCCTCAGAATTATCAACTGAAAAGATTCTGCACAAGGACTTATCACAGACAAGCATGGAAAGTGGACGCCCTATCTTTCAGATGGAAAAACCTGTCAGTTTATGCCTTTCCTCCTCTGCCTCTTCTACCCAAGGTCCTCCTAAAAGTCAGACAAGAGAAGCCAAGGATAATATTAATTGCTCCGGACTGGCCCCGCCAATACTGGTACCCAATCCTAAGGAACTTGTCTCCATACCCAGCTTGGACTTTGTCTCAAAGACCACAACTACTGTCCCAGCAAAACAATCAGATCCTGCACAATCAACTACAGACTCTGAACCTGGCAGCATGGTTAATCATGTAATCATTCCAACGACACCTCCAAGTAAAGCTGTGATGGATGTCATTTTGGAAGCCAGAAGGCCTAGTACTAGAAAATCTTATGCTGACAAATGGAAGAGATTTTGTGCTTGGAGTCGAGCACAAGGAACTGATACAGCAGAACCACATATCCCTCAGATATTACAATACTTAACTGAGATGCTTGACAAAGGCCTATCTTTCTCTTCAATCAAAATCCATGCTACTGCCATTTCGGCTCATTACAATACGGAACCACCAATCATTAGCGCACTGGGGTTCCGATGTGGCAACCCCTACTGGGAAAAGCCGAAGGACACAAACAAACAATACGGAGCCACCAATCTTTTCTCATCCCCTACTAAAGCAGTATCTTAGAGGAGCCTAAAACCTAAGGCCTCCTAGAAGATCACCATTACCTGCATGGGACCTCAATTATGTGTTGGAAAAGCTCACCCTGCCTCCATTTAAACCAGCCACTACTGCTGATATAAAGTTCTTATCATGGAAGACAGCCCTGCTGCTAGCAATTACTTCAGCAAGAAGAGTTGCAGAGCTACAGGCCCTCATGGCTGTAGAGCCTTTTGTCATATTTTACCCAGACGGTGTCTCTTAGGACAAATCCTACTTTTATGCCTAAGGTGGTTTCCAGTGTGGCTCTTAACCAAACAATCCATCTGCCAACTTTTTATCCAAATCCGCAAAACAAAGGGGAGAGAATTCTGCATTCCTTGGACGTACACAGACAGCTAAGATTCTACTTGAGTAGGACAAAAGCTCTAAGAAAAACTGAGCAATTACTAGTGTCATATGCTGCAGCATCAGAAGGAAAGGCTATCAAAAAGCAGACAATTTCAAAGTGGATAAGTCACTGCATCCGTTTCTGCTACTCACACCATGGTAAACCTGTGCCCAAGGGCATTGGGTCTCATTCCACCAGAGCTGCAGCTGCTTCAGCAGCCTTTCTCAGAAGAGTACCAACCAAAGACATTCTAGAGGCTGCTACTTGGAGTTCTGTTCACACCTTTACAAAGTATTACCATTTGCTTCTGTACTCAAGTCCAGGGCAGGCTTTGCCACTGCAGTGCTGCAGGGCCTCATAGCCGCCCCTAATGCTGTTTAGCTCCAGCCTCACAACCATAGCTTGGGGATTCTACCAAAATGTAATGACTGCAACAGTGAAACACAAAGAACATAGTACAGTTGTGTACACTTACCATAAATGTAGATGTTCGAGTGTATTCACTGTTACAGTCCAGGTTACCCTCCCATCATCCCCCTATCATTCTACAGTTCATCTTTCCTTCTCTGTCTTCTACAACCTATGTGGTGTATTTGCTTGTAGATGAAGGTAAAGTTTATATTGATGCATGTTTATAAATATGTATAATATTGCTACCTTTTTTGGGGGCACGCGACATCGGGGGCAAACAAAAAAACTAAAGAAAATGGCATCGGCTGCATGTTTTATACCCCTGACAACCTGACGTCATGGAAGAGAAGACAGCAACTGACACAGGACCCAAGATTTTGGAATTCAGGTCAACTGAGAGCAACCTGCCAGCAGATTACCCAGATGTAATGACTGCAACAGTGAATACACTCGGACATCTACATTTATGGTAAGTGTACACAACTGTACTTTCTTTGGTGTATTGTACTCTTTTGTCAAGGTGGTGGTGTTGGCCGTTTGCGCTTGTATGCCTCTAGGTCTTCTTTTTTCAAATAATGCTCAAGTTCAGCTGTTTTTGAAAAGGGTGTCCAGGACACCCATCAAAACATTCCATGCTTTTCTGGTCATCCAATAAGCATTTATTACCGCCTGGGATGAAAGACCAGCCCAATCCATCACCTAGTAGCACCCAGTAAGAGATTGCATCAAAATTTAACTTGTAATTCATTCATACTATAATCACTTTAATAAAACAAAAAAAATCTCTACTAGCTGCATTTCCTGTCAACAAGTGGACAGCCACTCTGCAGTCCTCAGATTACAAGCCATATCAACCTACTACATAAAAAGGTATATACGCGTGCATGTGTGTGTGTGTTATTTATATATATATATATATATATATATATATATATATATATATATATTTTATTTACAAAAAAAAAGTCATATTGGCTGCAGACTATGTATACTACCCTAAGAACTCGCTACTGATTAATGTATTTATACTTCCCATCCGTCTGGGAAAACAAAATCATACTTTCTCTCCACTACATAAGGGTGGAAACTCTTCTGGTTTCTGAAACTTTCAACCAATTACAGTATTGTCTCCTTTGTCCAAGATCCTAAAAAAAATGTGTCCACAGACAACTTCTCCAATGTCTTCTTGGACATCAGCTTTTCACTCCCTATTTAGCATGGCTTTCATCCAGGACACAGTACTGTCACTTCTCTTCTGAACATCAACACCTGGTTCATCTGTTATTTTTGAATGTATCAAACACCTTTGATACTGCATTTTATCCCAAACTATAGCTATCTTCTTTTAGTCTGTTAACCCCATCCCTTCAGTAGTTTAGCAGCCGCATATTGGACCAACAAGACTTTGTCAAATGACAAAATGTTCATTCACCTTTCCTACTAGCTGCTATCGTGCCCCCCCCCCCCCCCCCAGTGATCTATTCCGAATCCTCTTCATTTTAACATTTTAATTAACCTTCATACTACATCCAAGCATGCCTCCTTAATCTAACTTGCTGATCACTAGACACACACACACATATTCGGACAAAACTCTGCCTCATCTTCAACCTGTAATCCAGCCATCTTTTACCTCTAATGAATCATGATTTAACTCTGAGCAGCTACTAAATCTGAAGAAAGCAGATACTTATTCTTTCCCAGAATACACAACCTGAATAGGGCTGCCTTCAGTGTTGTCTTTCTAAGCAGCACAAAAATAGAATTGGTCTCACACACACACAACGTTTTGGGTTATTATAGATCACAGCTTGAAATTCAACTTGAATATACATCAGACCATCCAAAAAAAAAAAGTTGGGACACTCCGTCACAGACAGCCCACAAAAGCCTTGGCATCTGCCTTCCTCCTCTTACCATTTGTACGGTACAGCTGTCCAATCTCAAATCTACAAGCCACACTTGCATCTAAACTAGAACGATGCTACAGTAAAGTGACATGCCTACATTATAGGTCACACCACTGTATTCTTTTAAAACGACAAAACTAGCTTAAATTTCCTCATGACATTGCTTTGAACAGCACTGGTTTTCCACTGCTCAAAGCTCCTTAGCATGTGTTTTTTTTTTTTTCCCTTGGAGTTTTATCTTTTCTCTTTCTCCCTTTCGTCTGTCTTTCCCCTACCTTCTAATTTTCCTCCCTTCCTAACGTGCGTGTGTGTGGGGGGGGGCTTCCTTCCCATGGCTGACACCCCTGAGCCAGAGTTTAGGAATTGAAAAGAAGCTTCCACCTTCCGATGCCCACACTCTGTGCTTAGTCTGTCTGTGAGTTTCCCATTTGGAATACCCCCTGTTCAATTTGTGTAGGCTTCAACCCATGTTCTTTGATCAGCAGGAGGAACAAACTTATTTTAAAGGGTCTTCTCCCACCTCCTGCAGAGGCCTCTTCTTCTGTCCCAGCTTTTGGGACACAAACTCCCACTAAGACAGAGAGCAGGGCCATTTGAAAGTGCAGGATTGGCCTAGGAAGAGGTCTCCAGAGTGCTGTTCCTCGGCTGAGCCTTACTCCAAGTCCCTGCTGGATCCGAGTCCGAGTTCTCCTCTGCTCCTGTATCTACACTTCTCCCCAGAGCCAGAGACCTCTCAGGCTCGGTCCCCAGCTGCTACTTCTCATCAGTGTCATTCTCTGCTGGGGTCGGTGACTTCTTCAGTCTGGTCCACTCGGAGCCTGTCTGAAGCTGGGATGGACAGGATGATGTTGAAGTTTCTTTGGGCCCAGATCCAGCAGGGAATTGCCTGGTCCATCCCCCTGCTGGTCCGGGAGCACGCAGTCTGCCTTCCTTCCCATCTCTTCTCCAATCCGACCTTCAGTTTCAGAGCCCTTGGGTCCAAGGTTCCCATGTGTTGAGGGATTGACGGCACCTCGACCCCAACTGTTACATTGAGCGATTTGGCTCTGATGTTTTCTGAGTAGACTCTCTGAGCAGTAGCTTTGGTGTCGCATCAGAGGGGATGGCTTTAATTTCAAGACTTTCGGAGTTGTCCCTTCCCCTTGGGGCTTTGGTAAAGGGAGGTTTGGCTCCGGTTCTCCCTTGGTGCTGAGAGCAGTGGACAGGCAGCCTCAGGCCTTGGCCTCAGCCATTCTGATTTTGAGGGTCAGCTTGCCTTTGGCGTTTGAAGTGGTAGAGAGTGTTCTCTCCTGGCTCCTTAGAGAGCCTTTACACTATTGTCCTCTGAGTCCACCCTGGCTCCCTCCCTTTCTGGGCTGGAGTCTTCCATCCTGCCCCCTCAGGGACAGCCTGTTGCCAGTTTGACCCATGAGGTTCAGATCCAGGAACTCCCTGAAGCTTCCGAATCCTCCACGGAGTTTCCCCCTGAGGAGCCCCCTGGGAAGCGTATGTGCAGGAGGAGGCACTTAGACTCCCCTCCGGAGTCCCTCACTGATACAAACTTAATGGAGATCCTTCATCAGTATGGTGGGTGGTCTACCCTTAAGCACAACCCTGATGAGTAGGTATTTCTGGAGACATTTGGCACCGGATCTTTTACCTCCTGGGCCCCCCTGTGGATCCCTTAGTAGATCTTGTCTCCAGTAGGGCATGGAAAGAACTGGGCACGGTTGAGCCCATCCCCAGGTGCCTAGCCAAGATGATCAGTGCCCCATCAGAGAAGCCCCATTGGTCCAAGTGGTTCCCAGTCGATGCCATGGTGGTTGCAGCAGCCACTAAGAAGGAGCTGGCTTGGGTGAGCTCCTCTGTCCGCCCTGCAGAGTCTGCAGCAATGGATTGTTTTGGGAAGCAGACGTAAGCTTTAGCCACTTTTGCTTTATGTGCGCTGAATTATTTGGCACATGTAAATAGACTGTAGAGGGACCTGGTCAAAGAGGTCATCGAGTCTACCCCAGGGTTCATGTTGGCAGAGGAGGTGGTCTTCTCCCACATGGCCACCCTCACTGCTATTTCAAATACTTCCATGAGGCTTCACTCCCATGCTACTGAGGGTGCCTCTAGGGCTGTGGGGACAGGTGTGGCCATTCGGCAGCACCCCTGGCTCTACCTTTTGTGATTTTTCAGAGCCCGTCAAGGGGTCTTTCATGAACGCTCCCTACAACAGTTCCACCTTGTTTTAGAAAACAATTTGTGACATGTTAACCCAGAGTGAGAAGGATGGGGAAGACCTTGCCTGTCAGAATCTGCTTCTCCACTCCACAAAGAACCTTTTCAAGGAATCTGCATGGGGTGGGTACTGCAGATCATATCCAGAGGTTACTCTGTCACCTTTCTTCATTCTCCCTTTCCGTTGAAACACCTCTCGGATGTTCTACCCAGTCAGCAGGAGGAGGCAGATGTAAAAATCGCCAGGCTGCTCGCAGAATGAGTCATCCAGCTCCCCCCCCCCCCCCAAACCAGTCTGGATCAGGCATTTATTTCAGGTTCTTATTGGTGCCAAAGAAAATGGGGGACTTAAGACCAATCCTGTATCTTCCGCCCTGAATCTGTCCATTACCAAGATGAAGTTTCGGATGGTCACCCTTTAGTCCATTCTACCCTTCCTGCAGATGAACGACTAGATGTGTTTGTGGACCTGCCAGGATGCATAACTACCATATCAAGATGGACAAACACTCCCCGAGGTTCCTCTACTTCCATTTGGGAGCCAATTATTTTCAGTTCAGAGGGCTTCCCTTTGGACTCACCACTGCCCCCCCTGGTATTTACCAAAGTGATGGCGGTAGTGGAGGTTCACCTATGGCTGCATGGTTTTCAGGTCTTTCCCTACCTGGACAATTGGCTCCTCTGCTCCCTGCAGGCATCGACTGACTCCGGTCAGGGATTATCCTCTCCATTTAGCCCTGTCCCTGGGTGTTACAATAAATATCAACTAGTCTCAACTATCACCAATTCAGGTGTTGGATTTCATAGCTGCTCGGCTAGACACTACTCGGGGCAAAGGTGTTCCTGCCTCCAGACAGATTGTTATTTATTCATCATGTACAGTACATTCTTCAAGTCCAGTTTCCTCCAGTGGGCTTCGTTCTACAGGCATTGAGGTTTATGGCAGCCACGATCACCCTTAAACCGCACACCTTCATATGAGGGTCCTGCAGTGAACCTTAGCAGTTCAGTGGTCCTTCCTAGACCTTCCCTTGTCACCTCCTGTTCAACTGTCTCGTGTTTACAGGGACTCCCTTCTTTGGTGGCTTCAATCCCTGGACCTCCTCCTGTGTCACTCATTTATTCTTCCTTCCCCCCACGATCACCATGACCAGGGACTCCTCATCCCACAGTGATCTCTTTGCCTTTCCTTCCAATGCAAAGTGCAGTGGGTATTTTGCTCCGATTCCCCCCTCTGGGGGAGTCACCCAGAGATGCTCTAGTCCATGCTTGGCCCTCCGGTCCACTATGTGCATATTCTCCGCTTCTTCTAATTCCCAAGTTTTTTCAGAAAGCTCATCAGCTGGGGTGCTCTGTTATCCTCATTGCCCCTTTCTGGCCTTGTCAAGTTTGGTTCCTCACTCTGTGGTCTCCTATAATGCTTTTTCCCTGGACTCTAGATCTGGTTCTGGATCTGATCACGCAGCCATCAGGGGATGTTCATCGTGTTTCACTGTTGCAGTCATAACTGTAGGGTGCTCCTGTCGGCAGGCAGCCCGAGGTCGGCCAGAATCCCAAAGTCTGGGTCCGGCGTCGGCTGTACAATCCAGTACCCTGACGTCAGTATGCTCTGGTACATAGCCCTCAGCCGACGCCATCTTCTCCAGTCTTTCTTGCCGTGCGGTGGAAAGCAGCTCGCAAGTCGTTGGTTGGCGATTTTCGAACAGCGTTTTTGGTTGTTGTCTGTCCGAAGTTCTTACTTCTCTTCTCAAAGCTAAGTACCCCGTTGGGGAATCTTTTTCTTGTTCCTCCGATGTCAGAAAAAGTTAATAATTGTATAACATGTGGGAAACAAATACCTCATAAAGATTTCCACTCTTACTGTCTACCTTGCTTAGGCCCTGACCACGACGTTTCTTGTTGTCTGTTCTGTGCCAGGTTTAATTCTCGTACTATCAAACGCAGGTACGACTGGGCTCTGAATTACTTTGGCAGACGCTTCAATTATAGAATGTCGTCGGATACTACCGGAATTCAAAAGAAGCGCAAAGACAAGGACAGGCCTCCGAGGTCCAAACAGGACTCGTTGCAGCTGGAGCTGGCGTCCGGTTCGGCTGTAGTCAGTGAGGTGCTTTTGCAGCCCCTGTCGTCCGCCACTTCTGAACCGATGGCCGATACGGACTCCCATGGGGAGCCATCAAGGCCTTCTATTTTATCTGCTGCAGGACCTTCGGACGTCTCTCCCTCGGATGGGTCCGGAACCGCTGTGCAGGTACCGGCTTCTGAGGGGGTATTCAGGCCTACTCACATCACTATTTCAAAGGCAAAGACAAAGACTCCTTTTAAGTCCAAAGCTCCTGCTCAAGCTACTTCTGAATCTACTCCCAGGACACAGAAGCAATTGTTAAGGATGGCTGAAGATTTGCTTTCTATGATTAGGGGTTCTCACCCCCCCCCCTGAGAAAAGGCCTCGACAGGATGTTCCTGTGGATTCCTTTGACCAGGCTTCTATATCTTCTGTCTCTTCCTCTGATCAGGAATATTCTTTTCCTCCTTATGAGGATTCGGATGCTGAGGACTCCTTGCCCTCTGCTTCTCCGCCTGAAGATTTTTCTTTTGGGGAAACCTTACATGAGATGAGGGAACATTTTCATTGGGAAGGTCAGGATTATTCTGCTTCCAAGAAGAGGCTTAGAGAATTCCTTCTTCTTCCTCAGCATAGGCCTTTGGCTATCCCTCCTGTTCTTGACATTGTGGATGATGCTTTTTCCGAGGCTAATTTGAATCCTGATTCCATGCCTCCTGCTCCCTCTAAGCCTGATAGGTTTTATAGGGTTCCTGAGTCTCATTTGTTCTTGTTTAAGAATCCTTCTGCAGATCCTGAAACTATATCTCAGGGTTCTAAGGCTGCTAAAGTTGCTACTTCTAAGAATTCTATTCCCTCTGAGAAGGATTCTCGTGCCTTAGACAGGTGGGGCAAAAAGGTATATACTTCTGCTACCCTTTCTGTTAGGGCTTTAAATTGCCAGTTTCATATGTTTAAGTATCAGCAATTTCTTTTGTCTGTTTTAAAGCAAAAGCTTGCCTCTCTTCCTGCATGTGCAGAAGATAAGGAACTACAGGATGTGTTGCATGCAACTGAACAAACCTAGCTTGCATTGTGGTTTTGATGCTTTGGATGCTTCTTGCAGGGCCGCAGCCTCTGGTACTGTTATCAGGAGACATGCTTGGCTTCGTGAACAAAGTTTACCTGAACAGGTTAAGGCTAAATTATTAGATGCCCCTGTTCAGCATGATGTTCTTTTTGGATCTAAGGCTGAGGAGGTTATTAAAAAGATGGAAGAAAAGGCAAAATCTATGCAAACTGTGAAAGATTTCTTGCAAGTTCAGCCTCCTAGATTTTCCAGGAATTGGCCCTCCAAAAATTGGTCCTTGCCCACGTCTGACAGGCCTCAAAGGGGAAGATATAGATGCTCCAGAGGTTGTGGCCAAGCTCAGGCCTCCTACAGATCGAGACAATGGACTGCTTCTTCACCTAGAAGGGGAGAAGACAGATCCCAATCTCAAAGAAAGCAAACTCAATGACTCTCTCGGTTGGGCTACAGGACCTCTTTACCTGGATGCCCCTCTCGGAGGAAAACTTTCTCTTTTTTACAGAAATTGGACTCATATTACCCAGGACAAATGGGTATTGGATGTGATTTTAAAAGGCTACAAATTCCACTTTTATACCTTGCCAAGGGCTTTCGGTTGGCCAGATCTGCCAAAACATCAATGGTCAGAGGCCTTAAATAAAGTGGATGCTCTTCTGGCCATGAGAGCCATAGAGCCTGTTCCACTCTCAGAGATGGGAAAAGTTTTTTATTCAAGACTGTTTCTGGTTCCAAGAAAACAAAGCTCATGGAGACCTTTTCTGGACCTTTCTGTGTTAAACACCTTTTTGGAAATTCCAAAATTCAAGATGCTTACTCTGCAGCAGCTGATTCCAATGCTCTCTCAGGACGCCTGGATGGTGACATTGGACCTAAAGGAAGCTTATTTACACATTCCCATCAGGCAGGAACGCAGGAAATTCCTCAGGTTCAAGGCAGGTTCGAGACACTTTCAATTCTCTGTACTGCCCTTTGGTTTATCTACTGCGCCCAGAGTCTTTACCAAGTGCCTGGCACCAGTAGTGGCTTATTGCAGACTCCAGGGGATTCAGATTTACCCCTATTTGGACGACTGCCTTATTCAGGCAGACAGCAAGGATCTTTTCCTTCAACATCTGGATTTTGTTCAAAGTCTCCTCCTCCTACTGGGATTTTCAGTGAACACAAAGTCACATTTGATCCCTTCTCAACAAATGGTATTTCTGGGAGCCCTCTTAAATACAACCTTACAAAGGGCCTTCCTCACTACAGAAAAACAAATACAGCTGGCTTAAATTTTCAAGACTTTGGCAACTCTACCTCAGCTCACTGCAAGGAAATTCCTGCAGGCACTGGGCTACATGGCTTCCTGCATTCTGTTGATTCCAAATGCAAGGCTTCATATGAGAAAGTTTCAATGGTATCTGAAAAGTGTATGGTCGCAGCATTACCACGATCTGGACACTCTGATTCCTCTGATCCCCTGCCTCCAGAAGGAGTTCCTTTGGTGGTCCAGGGTGTGTGCTTTAAACGAAGGAAAGCCTTTCCGTCTTCCTCAACCTTCTCAAATCATAACCACGGACGCCTCGGATTATGCTTGGGGAGCACATTTTCTAGGCAATTGCCAGCAGGGAACCTGGACAAAGGATCATCTTCACTGGCACATCAATCTGAAGGAAATGTTGGCAGTTCAAAATGCTCTTCTAGCCTTCAAGAACCTTTTGCATCCAGGACCTCTTTGATTTGCACAGACAACACCACAGTCATGTGGTACATAAACAAGCAGGGGGTTCTCATTCTACCCCTTTGCAGACTAGCTATGGCTTTATGGGACACAGCTCTAAATCTGAATCTACATCTCCAGGCCCAATTCATACCAGGAGAACAGAATCTCTTAGCAGACAGCCTGAGCAGGAACATTTTAGATCCTCACGAATGGATGCTAGACACCAACTTATTCAACAGGATTACTGCAGTTTGGGGATGCCCCCAGATAGATCTGTTTGCATCCCATCTCAATCATCAGCTGCGCCTCTTTTTCACCAGGTCATTCCACAAAACAGCTTGGAAAGTGGATGCCCTGTCCTTCAGCTGGAGAAACCTTTCGGGATATGCCTTCCCTCCTCTTCCTCTACTTCCTCGGGTATTACTAAAGATAAAACAGGACAAGCCCAAGTTCCTCATCTTGATTGCTCCAAATTGGCCTCGACAGTTTTGGTATCCAACTTTAAAGCACCTGTTCTTGGAGCCTCCTTGGATCCTTCCTCTGAACCCTTCTCTTCTGTCCCAGCATCAGGGTCAGTTGCTACATTCCAATCTCAAGACCCTTTGCCTGGCAGCTTGTCTCTTCAAAGGAATTTGATTTCTTCTAGTCTTCCCAAACAAGTTTTGGATGTTCTTTTGGAAGCTAGACGGCCTAGCACTAGGAAATCCTATGCCTCTAAATGGAAGAGATTTTGCATTTGGATGCAGGACCCGAGGCTTGGACCCTCTGGTACCTGATCTCTCTTCTATTTTGCTTTACCTCTCGGATCTTTTGTCTAATGGACTTTACTTTTCTTCCATTAAGATTCATGCTTCTGCTATTTCTGCTCATTTCAATACTGATCCCCCTGTTTTTTCTCATCCTTTGGTGAGACAATTCTTGAGAGGGGCTAAGAATTTAAGACCTCCCAGGACCCCTCCTGTTCCTGCTTGGGATCTTAATTATGTTTTAGAAAAACTTACTTTGCCTCCTTTTGAGCCTGCTGCATCTTCAGATATTAAGTTTTTATCTTGGAAGACAGTTCTTTTATTAGCTTTGACTTCTGCCAGAAGGGTCTCAGAGTTGCAAGCTCTCGTGGCTGTGGAACCATACCTTATTTTCCACCAGGACAGAGTATCCTTGAGGACCAATCCTACTTTCATGCCTAAGCTGATTTCGAAAGTGGCTTTGAATCAAACAATTCACCTTCCTACCTTCTTTCCTAATCCTCAGAATAAAGGGGAAAGGATTTTGCATTCCTTGGACGTGCACAGACAGTTATGATTTTATTTGGATAAGACTAAAGAGTTCAGAAAATCTAACCAATTGTTTGTTTCTTTTGCCTCCAGTTCTCTTGGAAAGGCTATTTCTAAACAAACTATTTCCAAATGGATTTCTTATGGAATAAGGTTTTGTTACACTCATCATGGGAAACAATTTCCAGGTACTGTGAGAAGTCATTCTACTAGAGCAGCTGCTACTTCTATAGCTTTTCTCAGGGGAGTTCCTACCAAGGATATCTTGGAAGCTGCCACTTGGAGTTCTGTGCATACTTTTTCCAAGCACTACAATCTCCCTTTGTATTCTAAGACCAGGGCAGGCTTTGCCCCTGCTGTTTTGCAGGGTCTTCTTGCTGCCCCTTCTGTCTAAACCTCCTCCCTTTTTTCACTGCTTTGGGATTCCACCCTACAGTTATGACTGCAACAGTGAAACACGATGAACATAGTACAGTTGTGTACACCTACCATAAATGTAGATGTTCGAGTGTCTTCACTGTTGCAGTCTGTGTTTCCCTCCCTCCTATCCCCTCTTTTTTTCTCTCTTTTGTGGTGTATTTGTGTTTCCTAGTGGGATTCATTTATGATCTATTGGGGACTTCTGACATCTAGGGCAAGAAAGGCTGGAGAAGATGGCGTCGGCTGAGGGCTATGTACCAGAGCGTACTGACGTCAGGGTACTGGATTGTACAGCCGACACCGGACCCAGACTTTGGGATTCTGGACGACCTCGGGCTGCCTGCCGGCAGGAGCACCCTACAGTTATGACTGCAACAGTGAAGACACTCTAACATCTACATTTATGGTAGGTGTACACAACTGTACTTTCCTCACCCAGATTTAGTCAGCCTGAAGCTCATGGCTTGGTTGCTCCAATTTCCATGATAGCCAGGACTCCCAGGCCTTCTTCCCCTGTCAAAAAGATCCTGATTGTGGCTCACAAGAGTTCTACCAGGAAGATCTACTCTAGCAAATGGAAGCGTTTTTCAATCTGTGCTTCTCAGCATGACCTGGATCCTTTTATGGTGCCAGTCTCTGCTATTTTGGAATTTTTAGCTTACACTTTTAATAATGGAGCTGCTACTGTTAAGATCCAGTTGGCAGAGATTTCCAGTTTCCATGTGGGTGAAAATTCGGCCTAGTTAGCTTTGTCTAAACTCTGTAAGGCCTTTCTGAAAGTTACTGTTCTTCTTAGGCCTCTGGTTAAGGATCCCACATCTCGTATAATTTCTGAATGACAGCTGTTAACTAAATTGGCATATATTTCAACTCCTAGTTAAGTTATGTAATTCCCAAACTGTTAAATTGGTTCACAATTACTTATGCAGGCTAATCCAGTGTAATTTAGAGCTAGAGCCCAAAGTGACAAGCACCTCCTTACCCATAAACATGGCTCTTTGTGTTTTCAGTGTTTTGAAGAAAACCTTAAAACTGTTTATTTTTAAGTACTGTGTAGTGAACTTTTGTTTTCCTACACACACAGTATTTACATGCATAAATATGCATGGAAACACTTTTTTTCTGAAACAAAAAGTTTATTTCTTGCATTTAAACTTGACATTCAAGTACAGTGTGTAATCACTGCTAAATCTTCCACTTGCTGTTTCTTGAACTATGTGCTCATAAACATCCCCAATTCCATGCATACCATTCAACACACGAAATTTGGGCAAAGCCAGAAATAATCTGGGGACAAAGTCCAAAAACTAGTGACAGATTTTAAATATTGCTCCTGTAAACTTAGAATGTTGCTTGAATAACAGGTCTTGTATGGTTATTTATTCTCTGAAGGATGAGCAGTGTTAAACTCAAATGTATGTCATTATTTATTATTAGTCGCTTCAATCCTGAATGATTTGCCAGAAAACCGCAAATTTTATGAGGAAGAGATGAAAAATAGGTGGCAAAAATCTTGACATTCTGTGAAAATCTGGGCAGTTGAGAGGAATTGAGTCTAGGTAATACAAACTACTAATAAATTCATTGTTCTTTTTTGCCTGTCCGTCTCTCTCTCTCTCTCTCTCTCTCTCTCTCTCCAGTTGAACAATTGTTGTCATCACTGTAATTCTCATAAGAGTATTTTCTTTGTAAGTATTCAAGATCTTTAGTTCAATTTTTGTAAACGTATAACCATTGTATCCGTGCATTTAATGTCATTCATTGTGGATTCATACTATATTTTTAGACTTTTTGGAGCCTTTCTCCCTGGGATTCTGGTGTTTTTCTGCCCAATCAGGTTTCTTAGTAAACAAATCCTAATAAAAAAATAGATTAAATAAAGAAAACACTTGTCCACTCGGGGAATAAGTGGCTCATGTTTGGGATCTTAGTTTTGTGCTTGAAAATCTTGCCTTTTCTCTATTTGAATCAGCTCATGAGGTTAAACCAGACCATTTTAACCTCCTATTCTTTACTAATCCAAACTTTGATACTGCCCAGGCAAAACTTCAGCTTTTTAGGAAAGCTGAATAGCTGTTTGTCTGCTATGATGGTAAAAAGAAAGGGCAACCTGTGACAGTTATTTGTAGATGGTTATCCCATGATATTACTTTTATTATACTGTCCACTGTAAAAGTGCTCTAGAGACAGCAGCTTGGTTCTGTGTTCACTCTTTTACAAAGCAGTTGAAAGGATTCCTTTTCCAGGTCCATAACATGCTTTGCTAGGACTATTCTCCAGGGAGTCTCTCTAACTCTTTAGTATGCTGTTGGAATCTACCCAAGTAACTTAGGCTAATTGTGTAATGGTGATCCATGTAAGAACATACCACAGTTGTGGAAATAGACTTATCATAACACAGTAGGTGTTCTAATGATCACCACTGTAGTAGCCATTGGTTGCTGCAGCCACTATTTCCTTTTAATCTTCTTGTAATTGGCAGGGTGGGTTTAGTTACAGGATATGAAGACTGTTTGGGTCCAGATGGATAGGCAACAGGAATATGGGAGGAGAGGCTTTTTTAGACTTCTATTTGGCAAATGGCTTGATGTGACTGACTCTCTTAATGAATCATGTGTTGGCCACCAAGGTCACATACAAGAGTGATCAATATCCAACTCAGACTTTCTGCTAGTAAGGAAAGGGTGTTTATATAGAATCAGCAATTGCAAAGTCATCCCCTGTGAGACATTCAGCTCATGGCAAAAAAACAGTGGTTGTTGCAATTGGCTGTAAGCAGTAGTCAGAGAAGGCTGTAAGGTCAACAGAGAGTAGGCTGGAGACCTGGACATTGAATGGAGAGAAAGCACAAGAGCACAATAGGTGTGTGAGGACTAGAGAACAGATATGCAGCCAAAGGCTGTATCGAAATAAGGTACATAAGAAAATGTGGTGGTGGAATGCAGAAGTCCAGGAGGTAATCAAAAAAAAAATGTGCCAGAAAAAGTGGGAGATCGTCTAGGCTAAGAAGAATTACTGGTTGCCTAACAAAGATGCTAAAAGGACAGTTGCAGTAGCAAAGAACAAGGCATTAGAGGCACTTCTATCAGCTTCTGGAAAGTGACTCATCAGATGGCACAAAGAAACTATCTTTTCTCTCTCTGCTTTGCAACCTGATAGTCATCAGACACCCTTCATAATGGATGCCAGCAACAACCTGCTCAACCAGCCCACAGGATTTCAAAGGCAGATGGAAGGAGTATTTGTAGCAACTTAAATGAAGAGAACCCCATAGAAGCTGTACTGTCCCAGACACTGCCTGTGATGAAAGAAGAGGAGGAGCCCACCTCTAAGAACAGCACTAAGAAAATGAAGTCAGGGAAAGCAGCATGCTCAGATATGCTCCTGGCAGATATCAAGATGTTGGGTGAAATAGGGGAGAAGTGGTCACAGAGGGTATATAGCAGTGTGGAGAGAAAGGTGCATTGCAGATGACTTGAGAAGAAGCATTCTAGTGCCAGTGTAAAAGATCAAAGGGAACATTCCCAACAGTGGGCAGTATAGAGGTGTCAAACTCCTGTCACACTGCAAGAAAACTCTGGAGAGAGTGATTAATAAACAAATATGCATAGTAGTAGAAAGTAAGATGGGAAATAAGCAGATGTTCATCGTGTTTCACTGTTGCAGTCCTAACAAATGGGCAATCCGGCGCCCGGTAGCCCTCAATTGGCCAGAATACCAAAGGTAAGAAAATATTACGTCCGCTGCCGTCTGTTGTAAAGGACATCAGGGCGTCCGATACAAAAGTAGGCTGCCATCGTTTCTTCAGTCTTACTTGCCGCGAAGCCTGAAGCAGAAGCTTTTCATGCATGAGTACCAGTCGTCAGTTTACCTTTTGTTGGTTTCCAACTAAAAGAGTTTGTCTACTACAGCTAAGTACCCCATTGGGGATCCTCTTTTCTTGCCTTCACGAATGTCAGAAAAAGGTAATAATTGCCTTACCAGTGGAAAGCAGATTCCCCATAGAGATTTTCATTCCTATTGCATTATTTGTTTAGGCCTTGACCACAACGTTCCCACTTGTGATCTCTGTGCCTCCTTTAATCCACGTACTATCCGTCGTCGGGTTAGGCATTTTGGTGTTTGGCTTATGTTCATTGGTACGGCGTCCACCAGTCTTCAGGCTTCGGATATTCCAAAGAAACGTAAGGATGTTCATCGTGTTACACTGCTGCAGTCATTACACATGGGTTATCCTGCCGTCAGGTGGTTCCCCAGTCGGCCTGAGTTCCAAAGTCTTGGTCCGGCGTCTGTTGCCGTAGTCTCCTCCCTGACGTCAGTGTGACAGGGGTATACAAGATGCAGCCGACGCCATTTTCTTCAGTCTTTCTTGCCACGCAGTGCCCAAAGCAAAAGCAGTTCGCAAGTGCTGGTCGGCCGTCTCCTGAGATTTTCATTCCGAATCCAGAACCGAAGTCTTCTACAAAGCTAAGTACCCCGTTGGGGAAACTTTTTCTTGCCTCAGACCGATGTCAGTAAAAGTTAATAACTGTATTTCTTGTGGGAAGCAAATACCTCATAAGGATTTCCATTCCTATTGTATCCCATGCCTAGGCCCAGACCACGACGTCACTGGTTGTCGGTTTTGTGCTAGGTTTAACAAGCGCACTACTAAACTTCGGTTTGATTTTGCCCGACATTATTTTGGTAGAAAATTCAATTATACCATGCCGTCGGAACTTCCGAAGACCGGAATACACAAAAAGCGCAAAGACAAGGATAGGCATCTGAGGCCCAAAACTGACTAAGCCTCTTCTAGGCCAGTCGCCGGTTCTCCGGTTTTCATAGAGGCGCCTTCGCTGCCCCTGACTAATGCTTCTGTAAAACCACAGGCTGCCTCTGACTCCCACGTGGAGATGGCTGGGCCTTTGGACGCACAAGTTATTTAGCCTACCGAGACTAACCTTTCAGAGGGATCCGGAGTAGCTGAGCAACCCACAGCTTCAGAGGGTGTCTTCAGACCTACTTAGTTAAGCATTAAACCCTCAGGTAAGTCTAAGCCTCCTTTAAAATCAAGGAAATAAATACAGCATTCCCCAGGACAGGCCTCCATGCGTAAGAAACAAATGCTCAAAATGGCCGAAGACCTAATCACTCAAATAAGGGGGTCCCATCCCCCTCCTGATAAAAGGCCTAGACAGGATGCAGACTGTGACTCATCTGACCAGGTGTCCATCTCTTCTGATTCATCCTCGGACCTAGGATACTCTTTACCCCCTTATTGAGGATTCTGATGCTGAGGAATCAATTCCATCAGCCTCACCGCCTGAGGACTACTCCTTTGAGGAAACCCTTCATACCATGAGGGAGCATTTCCACTGGGAAGGTCAGGATTACTCAGAATCCAAGAAAAGGCTCAGAGACTTCCTTTTATTAACTCGACACAGACCCCTTGCCATTCCGCCAGTGTTAGATATTGTGGATGATGTGTATACTGAATCCAGCTTAAATCCCGATTCCTTACCTTCAGCCCCTGTTAAACCAGACAGATACTACAGAGTCCCTGACTCTCATAAATTTCTGTATAAAAGCCCTGTAGCTGACCCTGAAACCATTTCTCAGGGACCCAAAGGAGTTGAGGCCTCGTCAGCCAAGAATCCAGTTCCCTCTGACAGAGATTCCAGAGCATTAGACAGATGGGGAAAGAAAGTATATACGTCTGCAACTTTAGCAATGAGAGCCTTAAATTGCCAGTTTCACATGCTAAAATATTAGCGATTTTTACTGTCTCAGTTAAAACAAAAAATGCTTCCAGAATCAGCGCCTCCTAATTTTAAAGAAATGCAGAATTTATTGCATGCAGCTGAACAAGTGGGAAAGCATACTTTGCAATGTGGTTTTGATTCTCTAGAGGCCTCCTGCATAGCAGCAGTTGCAGGCTCCGTCATTAAAAGACTTGCTTGGTTAAAAGAACATACGTTACCAGATCATGTTAAAGCAAAATTATTGGATACACCTTTGCAGCATGATGTGTTTGGAGTTAAGGCAGAAGAGGTATTAAAGAAAATGGAGGATAAGGCAAAATCTATGCAAACGGTGAAGGATTTCTTACAGGTTCAGCCTCCTAGCTTTAGCAGAAACTGGCCAACTAAGAATTAGTCCTTTCCAATTACAGACAGACCTCAAAGGAGAAGATACAGACGTTCAAGAGGTAGAGGTCAAACACAAGGTCCTTACAGGCCTCGACAATGGTTTGCATCAGGCCAGAAAGAAGGGGAAGACAGACCCCAGCCATATAAAAAGCAGCTCCAGTGACATCCCACTACAGCTGCCAAACAAATCCCTCTTGGCAGCCCCCTTGGGAGGAAAACTGGCACTCTTCTACCGCAGTTGGCAAATGATCACCAAAGACAAATGGGTTCTCAACATTGTATTTCAAGGTTTACAGGTTCCACTTTCCCACTCTGCCAAGGTTAAAATGAATGCCAAATCTGCCACCGAATCAATGGGCAGAGGCTCAAAAACAAATTACAGCACTCCTGGATATGAGAGCTATTCAAAAGGTACCATCACAGGACCAAGGACAAGGATTTTACTCCAGACTCTTTCTGCTACCCAGAAAGGACAAAGCCTGGAGGCCCATTCTGGATCTTTCATCTCTAAACACTTACCTGGATGTTCCAAAATTCAAAATGTTGACATTACAGCAGCTTCTTCCCATGCTGGGCAAGAAAGCTTGGCTTGTGACTTTGGACCTCAAGGAGGCATACCTGCATGTCCCCATCAGACAAAACTGCAGAAGATACTTCAGATTCATAGCTGGTTCAATGCACTACCAATTCTGTGCACTGCCCTTTGGCTTATCTACTGTGCCCAGGGTCTTCTCAAAGTGCCTGGCACCAGTAACTGCATTTTGCAGACGGAAAGGAATTCAAGTTTATCTGTACCTGGACGACGACTGCCTGATTCAAGCAGAGAGCAAGGACTTTTTTCTAAAGCATCTGGCATTTGTAAAAAAGTTAAGTTGCCTGGGGTACACAGTAAACGAAAAGAAATCAAAACTAGTGCCCCCTTACAAGAGATTATATTCCTGGGTGCCAGCTTGAACACAACGGCCCAGATGGCTTATCTCACGCCAGACAAGCAAGGACAACTGACTCAATACTTTCAACTGATGGCAACAAAGACCCAACTCCCTGCAAGAAAAATTCTGCAGGCCTTGGGTTACATGGCATCCTGCATACTACTAATTCCATATGCCAGACTGCATATGAGGAAACTACAATGGTACATAAAGAATGTATGGTCTCAACACTGTCAAAGTTTGGAAACAGTTATACCAGTAATCCCTTGCCTTCAACAGGAGTTTCAATGGTGGGTTCAAGCTTGTCACCTCAACAAGGGACAGCCTTTTACACAACCCACAGCCAGGCAAACACTGACAACAGATGCATCGGATTACGCCTGGGGAGCACACATGGCAGGCAAATGTATTCAGGGCACGTGGCACGCAGAACAAAGGCATCTTCACATCAATCAAAAAGAGATGCTAGCTGTACAAAATGCCCTTATAGCTTTCAAGGACCTGCTGCATCCAGGACAACTACTGCTAAAGACAGACACCACCACAGTTATGTGGTACATAAACAAGCAAGGGGGCGCTCACTCCTACCCCCTATGCAGACAAGCCATGATCTTGTGGAACACAGCTATAAACCTTCAAATTCATCTGCAAGCACAATTCCTGCCAGGAGAGAAAAACACACTGGCAGACTACTTAAGCAGAAACATCATGGATCCCCATGAATGGGAATTGAATCCACAAATATTCAGAAGGATAACACAGAAATGGTGGAGCCCGGACATAGATCTGTTTGCATCCCCAATAAACTGCCAGCTACAAAAATTCTGCACAAGGAGTTACCGTCCACAAGCATGGAAAGTAGATGCCCTCTCATTCAGCTGGGAGAGCCTACAAGTATACGCTTTCCCACCACTACCTCTCCTGCCAAAGGTACTCATAAAAGCTAGGCAAGAAGAGCCAAAGATAATCCTGATTGCACCAGACTGGCCACGCCAGCACTGGTACCCAATCTTAAGGAGCTTAGCACAAGAACCACCCTGGATTTTGCCTCAAATCCCACATCTGCTGACTCAGCACAACAGTCAAATACTACACAGTCAGCTAAAGACCTTAAACCTAGCTGCATGGAAGATTCCTTAGTCAAGTAAGCAATGCCTCTCTCCAAAGCTGTTATGGATGTCATTCTGGAGGCCAGAAGGCCTAGTACCAGGAAAGCTTATTCGGATAAATGGAAGAGATTCCGTGCCTGGAACCAAGCTCACAGCCTTGACCCTCTTGTCCCAAACATTCCTCAGATACTACAATACTTAACTGAGATGCTGGACAAAGGCCTTTCCTTCTCATCCATCAAGATCCCACACCTCTGCCATCTCTGCTCATTACAACACGGATCCACCAATTTTCTCTAATCCTCTGTTAAAACAGTACCTCAGAGGGGCTAAAAACATAAGACCGCCCCGTAGAGCATCTACTCCAACTTGAGACCTCAACTTTCTTTTGGAAAAACTAACTTTACCTCCTTTTGAGCCAGCTAACACAGCAGAATTAAAATATATCTCTTGGAAAACTGCTCTGCTCCTGGCAATAACATCAGCACGAAGAGTTTCAGAATTACAGGCACTAATGGCAGTGGAACCTTTCCTTATTTTCCACCAGGACAGGGTGTCTTTAAGAACTAATCCTACATTTATGCCAAAGGTGGTATCCAGTGTGGCTCTAAACCAAACTATCCACCTGCCAACTTTTTATCCTAAACCACAGAATAAAGGGGAGAGACTACTGCACTCTTTGGACATTCACAGGCAGTTACGCTTCTACTTGGACAAAACCAAAGCTTTCAGAAAATCTGAGCAATTATTGGTAGCATATGCTGCAGGAGCACAGAGAAAAAACATTTCAAAACAGACTATTTCAAAATGGATAGGACATTGTATACGTTTCTGCTAGACATACCATGGAAAAATCTGTACCTAGCAGCAGTAGAGCTCATTCCACCAGGGCAACAGCCACTTCAACTGCCTACCTCAGGGGAGTACCTACCAAGGATATTTTAGAAGCAGCAACTTGGAGTTCTGTACATACCTTCACCAAGCATTACCATCTGCCTCTATACTCTAAATCCAGAACTGGCTTCGCCACTGCAGTGCTGCAGGGCCTTATAGCCACCCCTAATGCTTATAGAACCAGCCACCCTACCTCAGCTTTGGGATTCTACCCAAGTGTAATGACTGCAGCAGTGTAACACGATGAACATAGTACAGTTTTGCACCTACCATAAATGTAGATATTCGAGTGTATACACTGCTGCAGTCCAGGTTACCCTCCCTCCCTTCCCCTCTTACTGGCTGGTACATACCTATGACTTTTACCCTTACTACCTATGGGGAGTATTTGCTGGTTGCTGTAAGTTGTTTTTTGCTTTTCTTGTGTATGTTTTATTAGCAATTGGAATTGCTTATCTATTTAGAGGCACCTGACATCTGGGGCAAGAAAAACTGAAGAAAATGGCGTCTGCTGAATCTTGTATACCCCTGTCACACGGACGTCAGGGAGGAGGCGACAGCAACCGACGCCGGACCAAGGCTTTGGAACTGAGGCCGACTGGGGAACTGCCTGACGGCAGGATAACCCAAGTGTAATGACTGCAGCAGTGTATACACTCTAACATCTACATTTATGGTAGGTACAAAACTGTACTATAAGGACCGTGACAGGCCTCAGAAAGCCAAGTCCTTGGATGATAAGTTGGTCGTCAGTCAAGTGGTAGCCAGTGAGATGCCTTTGCAGTCCCTGCAGTCTGCAGATGTACAACTGCAGGCCTTGTTTGAGTCCGAGTCCCTTAGGCCTTCAGCCTCCTTTTTGCCTTCTGACCTGTCGCCGGTCACCTTTTCTGCTGGAGCCAGAACTGCTAAGCTGACTCCGGTGTCAGAGGCCTCCGTTTTGCATTCTGACAGCAAACGTCTCCATTCGACTTTGGTGTTGCCAGGCCTCCAGAGTCCTTCATGCTTGCAGGTAAATCTTCCATTCATAAGCCTGTGAAAGTGCAGACTCCAGCTTCTTCTCGTTCCCCTCAATCCCAGATGGTTAAAATGGCTAATGATCTGTTGACTCTTATTAGGGGTTCTCAGCCTCCTCCTCCCTATAAAAGGAGTAGGGATGTTTCTCCGGAGGTTTTGTCCTGTGCGTGTTCTGATTCTTCCAGCATTTCTGCTGATGAAGAGGAATTTTCTCAGGCTTTTTCTCCCTTTGAGGATTCAGATGCAGAGGAATCCATCTCTTCGGCCTCTTCTCCAGAGGATTTTTCTTTTGGTGATACTTTGAATACCCTCAGGGAACATTTTAAATGGGAAAGTCAGGATTATCCCCAATCTAAAAAAACGGATTAGGGAGTTTCTGGATTTACCACGGCATAAGCCTCTTGCTATTCCTCCTGCGTTGGAAGTTGTTGATGTTTTTCTGGAAAATTCCTCGACTCCAAATTCGGATGTTCATCGTGTTACCCTGCTGCAGTCATCACACTTGGGTTATCCTGCCATCAGGCAGTCCCGCAGTCGGCCCGAATTCCAAAGTCTTGGTCCGGCATCGGTTGCTGTCGGTTCTTCCCTGACGTCAGTGCGCCAGGGGTATATGAGGCATCTGACGCCATTTTCTTCAGTCTTTCTTGCTGCGCGGTGCCCAAAGCAGAAGCAGTTCGCAAGTGCCGGTCGGCCGACACCTGAGATTTTCGAATAGTTTCATTCCGAAGTCTTCAAAGCTAAGTACCCCGTTGGGGAACCTTTTCTGGTCTCGGTCCGATGTCAGAAAAAGTTAACCATTGCATTTCTTGTGGGAAGCAAATACCTCATAAGGACTTTCATTCTTATTGTATACCTTGCCTAGGCCCAGACCATTATGTCACTGGTTGTTGGTTTAATGCTAGGTTCAATAAGCGAACTATAAAGTGACGCTTTGATTTTGCACGACACTACTTCGGTAGGAAATTTAATTACACTGTGCCGTCGGAGCAACCGACTACCGGTGTGCATAAAAAACGCAAAGGTAAAGACAGGCAGCCTAGATCCAAGACTCCTAGGCCGGTCGCTGGTCCTCCGGTTTTCAGTGAGGCGCCTACGCAGCCCCTGGCTACCGCAGAAATGGAACCACAGACCGCTTCGGATTCTCTAGCAGAGAGTTCTAGGCCGACGCAGCCATTTTCTTTAGGCCCTACCGACGACATTGCAGAAGGAGAAGCCGGTGCTTTAGAAACACCTTCGGTTTCAGAAGGTGTCTTCAGACCGACTACTCTCACCATAAAATCTTATGCTAAGCTTAAGACTCCTTTAAAACCAAAAAAGACTGCACCTCAGTCTCCAGTTCAAGGCCCTATGCCTAAGAAACAGATGCTTAAAATGGCTGAAGATTTGATTTCTTTAATCAGGGGTTCCCAACCCCCCCCCCCCCGACAAAAGGCCTAGACAAGAGGAGGATTATGCCTCCTCTGATCAAGTGTTTATTTCCTCAGGCTCCTCTGAGGAACAGGATTACTCCTTTCCCCCTTATGAAGATTCTGATGCTGAAGATTCCATTCCCTCAGCTTCTCCCCCTGAAGACTATTCCTTTGGGGAAACCTTACATACCATGAGGGAACATTTCCACTGGGAAGGCCAGGACTACTCTGACTCAAAGAAAAGGCTCCGAGAGTTTCTTTTACTCCCCTAGCACAGGCCACTTGCTATCCCCACAGTTTTAGACATTGTGGATGATGTGTATTTAGACTCTAGTCTAAAACCAGATTCTCTGCCTTTTACTCCAGCCAAACCAGATAGATACTATAGAGTGCCTGACTCTCACAAATTCCTTTACAAAAGCCCTGTTGCTGATCCAGTGACCATCTCCCTGGGTCCCAAAGGGGCTAAGGCTTCTTTGGCTAAAAATCCTGTACCCTCCGAAAGGGACTCCAGAGCACTGGATAAGTGGGGGAAGAAGGTTTACACCTCAGCTACTCTGGCTATGAGAGCACTAAATTGTCAATTTCACATGCTTAAATACCAGCAATTCCTAATGTCTCAAATAAAACAAAAGATGAGCACGCACCCTCAACAGTCTGAATTCAAGGAAATGCCGGATCTGTTGCATGCAGCTGAACAGGTGGGCAAACATACTCTACAATGTGGATTTGATTCCTTGGAAGCTTCCTGTAGAGCAGCTGTTACTGGGTCTGTTATACATAGGCATGCTTGGTTAAAGGAACAGACTCTGCCTGATCATGTTAAAGCTAAGTTACTAGATGCACCCTTACAGCAGGATGTCTTATTTGGGGTTAAAGCAGAAGAGGTTTTAAAGAAAATGGAGGATAAGGCAAAATCTATGCAGACGGTCCAAGATTTCTTACAGGTACAGCCCCCAAGTTTCAGCAGAAATTGGCCAACAAAAAATTGGTCCTTTCCAGCTTCTGACAGACCACAGAGGGGTAAATACAGGCGCCCAAGGGGCAGAGGACAAGCACAAATCCCTTACAAACCTCACCAATGGGGCACTGCAACACAGAAGGGAAGAGAAGACCGGTCCCAAACTACTAGAAGGCAAACGCAATGACTTAAACCTCAAACTGCCAAGCAAAACTCTCTTGGCAGCTCCCTTGGGAGGAAAATTAGCACTTTTTGCAGACAACTGGCGCATCGTCACAAAGGACAAATGTGTCCTAGACATCATCTCACAAGGATACAGACTCCATTTCCACACCTTGCCAAGGATAAAAGGAATGCCAAACCTGCCACAAAATCAATGGGCAGAGGCACAAAAACAAATTACAGCTCTCATGGACATGAGAGCCATTCAGCTGGTACCAACACAGGAGCAAGGCCAAGGATTTTACTCGAGGCTCTTTCTAGTCCCCAGAAAGGACAATGCTTGGAGACCCATTCTGGACCTTTCAATTCTAAACACCTTCTTGCAAGTACCCAAATTCGAGATGCTAACATTACAGCAGCTTCTTCCCATGTTGGGCAAGAAAGCTTGGCTAGTAACGTTGGATCTCAAGGAGGCATACCTGCATGTCCCTATCGGACAAAATTGCAGAAGATACCTCCGCTTCATTGCAGGTTCAACCCATTGCCAATTCTCTGCACTGCCCTTTGGCTTATCTACTGCGCCCCAGGGTCTTCACAAAATGCCTGGCACCAGTAATTGCATACTGCAGACAAAGAGGAATTCAAATATACCCATACCTGGACGATTGCCTCATCCAAGCAGAAAGCAAGGACGTTCTCTTACAACATCTGGCTTTTGTAAAACACCTTCTAAGTTGCCTAGGGTACACAGTAAACAAAAAGAAATCAAAACTAGTGCTCTCACAAAATTATGACATTCCTGGGTGCCAGCTTGAATAGAATGGCCCAGATGTCTTACCTGATGCCAGACAAACTACAACTAACTCAATACTTCAAAACAATGGCAACAAAGACCCAACTCCCTGCAAGAAAAATTCTGCAGGCCTTGGGCTTCATGGCATCTTGCATACTACTAATACCATTTGCAAAACTGCATATGAGGAAATTACAATGGTACCTAAAAAAGCGTATGGACTCGCCACAGCTTGGAATCAATGATACCTCTCATTCCCTGCCTTCAACAGGAGTTTCTATGGTGGTCACAGGCATGTCACCTCAACAAGGGTCAGCCTTTCACCTTACCCCCAGCCAGGCAACCTGTGACAACAGATGCATCGGACTATGCCTGGGGGGCACACATGGCAGGACGGTGCGTTCAAGGCATATGTACTGCAGATCAAAGGAATCTGCACATCAATCAAAAAGAAATGCTAGCTGTACAGAATGCCCTGACAGCCTTCAATGACCTCTTATACCCAGGACAGCTTATAATAAGGACAGACAACACCACAGTAATGTGGTACATAAACAAGTGGGTACACACTCCTACCCTCTATGCAGGCAAGCAGTGACCTTGTGGAACACAGCACTGGCTTACCAAGTTCAATTACAGGCTCAATTCCTGCCAGGAAAAAAAGAACACATTGGCAGACGACCTAAGCAGAAACATCATGGATCCCCATGAGTAGAAACTGGATCCTCAAGTATTTGCAATGATAACTAAAAAATGGGGGCACCCAGACATAGACCTGTTTGCCAGCCCCCAAAACTATCAGCGAACAAAATTTTGCACAAGGACATTTCACCATCAAGCTTGGAAAGTGGACGCACACTAATTCAGTTGGAAAATGCTGACAGTATATGCCTTCCCTCCATTGCCCCTTCTCACAAAGGTGCTGCTGAAAGCCAGGATGGAGAGACCCCGAATGATACTCATTGCCCCAAACTGGCCACGCCAGCACTGGTACCCACTATTAAGGAATATGGCCCAGGGCCCACCATGGATTTTACCACAAATTACTCATCTGCTCACACAGCAAGACAGACAGATTCTACACAGCCAGCTCAAAACCTTAAATTTGGCTGCATGACAAATCACTTAAGTGACCAGCCAGCTCCTCTTTCACAAGCTGTTATGGATGTTATTCTGGAGGCCAGGAGGCCCAGCACCAGGAAAGCCTACTCAGACAAATGGAAAAGGTTTTGCACCTGGAACCAAGCTAAAGGCCAAAATATCCTTCAGCCGGACATACCTCCGATTCTACAATATTTAACTGAGATGTTACACAAAGGGCTTTCTTTTTCATCTATTAAAATCCACGCCTCCGCTATTTTAGCTCACTGCAACACGGATCCTCCTTTATTTTCACATCCACTTCTAAGGCAGTATCTCAGAGGGGCCAAAAACATTAGGCCTCCCAGGAGAGCGCCAACACCAACTTGAGACCTCGATTTTGTTCTGGAAAAACTTACGCTACCACCTTTTGAGCCAGCTTTCTCAGCTGACTTAAAGTTTATATCATGGAAGACTGCCCTGCTGCTAGCAATTACTTCAGCCAGAAGAGTCTCAGAGCTACAGGCACTAATGGCAGTAGAGCCTTTCCTCATTTTTCATCAAGACAGAGTTTCTCTATGAACTAACCCCTCCTTTATGCCAAAGGTGGTTTCCAGTGTGGCTCTGAATCAAACCATCCATTTACCCGCCTTCTTTCCAAATCCACAGAACAAAGGAGAAAGACTCCTGCATTCCTTGGACATTCACAGGCAACTATGTTACTACTTGGATAAAACTAAGGTTTTCAGAAAATCTGACCAGCTTTTTGTATCCTATGCTACATCATCACAAGGAAAGGCTATCTCAAAACAGACCATTTCCAAATGGATAGGAAATTGCATAAGTTTTTGCTGCACCCATCATGGAAAACCAGTTCCTGCTAGCATAAGGCCCCACTCTACCAGCGCAGCAGCTACATCTACAGCCTTCCTCAGGGGGGTGCCAACCAAGGATATTCTGGAAGCTGCAACTTGGAGTTCAGTACACACCTTCACCAAACACTATCACTTACCACTTTACTCTAAGACTAGGGCTGGCTTCGCCACTGCAGTTTTGCAGGGCCTTCTAACCTCCTCTAACCCTGTTTGACTCCACCTCCCATCCTTAGCTTTGGGATTCTACCCAAGTGTGATGACTGCAGCAGGGTAACACAATGAACATAGTACAGTTTTGCACCTACCATAAATGTAGATGTTCGAGTGAATACCCTGCTGCAGTCCAGGTTACCCTCCCTCCATCCCCTCTGACCTAACTAAAACCTTTCAATACCTTTAATATCTGATACAACCTTTGTGGGGTATTTGCTTATATTGGTACTATCTACTGATGACCACCTTTTGGGGGGGCACCTGACATCTGGGGCAAGAAAAACTGAAGAAAATGGCGTTGGATGCCTCTTGTATACCCCTGGCACACTGACTTCAGGGAAGAAGCGACAGCAACTGACGCCGGACCAAGACTTTGGAATTCGGGCCGACTGCAGGACCGCCTGACGGCAGGATAACCCAAGTGTGATGACTGCAGCAGGGTATACACTCTAACACCTACATTTATGGTAGGTACAAAACTGTACTTTCCTCCTGCTCCCAGGAAACTTGACATGTACTACAGAGTCCCTGATTCTCATCTGTTTCTTTTCAGGAACCCGTTGGCGGATCCAGAGGTTATTTCTCAAGGCCCTAAAGGAGTTAAGGCTACGGTTACCAGGAATCCTGTTCCCTCTGACAGGGAATCTAGGAACCTAGATAGGAGGGGCAAGAAAGTTTATACCTTTGCCACTCTAGCTATTGAAGCTACTAATTGTCTTTTTCATATGCTGAAGTACCAGCCACACAACTTGGAGGCTGTCAAGTCTAGGATAGCAAGTGTACCTCTCTTGGCAGAGAGTGAAGACATGCAGGATTTACTGAATTCAGCCAGTCTGGTCAATAAGCATTCTTTACATTGTGGTTTTGAAATCCTTGAAGCCTCCAGCAGGGCTACGGCTACTGGATCTGTTATTAGAAGGCATGCTTGGCTCAGAGAACAGCCTCTTCCAGAGCCTGTCAAGGCTAAGCTTTTGGATGTACCCTTGCATAAAGACTGTCTTTTTGGCAGCAAAGCAGAGGGAGGTACTTAAGAAGATGGAGGACAAGGCCAAGTCCATGCAAACGGTTAAGGATTTTCTGCAAGTTCAACCCACTTGCTTTAGCAGGAATTCCCCTTCCATGATTTGAACCTTTCCAGATACCAGCAGACAGGACCGTTCCAGGACTAGAGGTTGCAGATCTTCTAGGGGGCAGGCGGCTACCCCTCAAAGGTCTTGGGCATTGGCAGGCTTCAACTTCTAAGGTGGGTAGCTCCAAGCCTGCATCTCAATCAGAACATACTCCATGACTTTTTCCAACTTCTGCTTCTTCTTGCTTGCCAGGGGAGCCCTTAGGGGGAAGGTTGGCCCTTTTTGCAGATGTTTGGGTGACTATCACAGACGACAAATGGGTGCTCAGAACGGTGTCCCTAGGGCACAAATTTTCTTTCCGCACCTTTCCAGCTCCCAGGGGATTCCCAGGCGTTCTTCCAAACCAAAGGGCAGAAGTAGAAAAACAAATCTTGTTTTTGTCTCTTCTGGGAGCAATAGAATCTGTTCCTGTTCAGCAGGTAGGCCAGGGCTTTTATTCCAGGCTTTTTCTAGTTCCAAAAAGAGAAGGCACCTGGCATCCTATCCTACAACTTTTTCCATTCTGAACACTTTTTTTTCTAGTAATTCCAAAGTTCAAAATGCTCACTCTGCATCAGTTGCTACCAATGCTAGAAAAGGATTCCTGGCTAGTAGCCTTGGATCTCAGAGGCTGATCTGAACATCCCTGTCAGGGAAAGTTGCAGGCAGTATCTTCATTTCAGAGTGGGCAAGCAACATTATCAATTCTCTGCTCTGCCCTTTGGCTTATCTACTATTCCCAGAGTCTTCACAAAGTGCCTGGCCCCAGTCATTGCTTTTTACAGGCAGAAGAAAATTCAGATTGACCCATACTTGGGTGGCTGGATTTCAAGCAAGTTCTCAGGAACAGCTGTTAAAGGATCTGGAATTTGTAAAGACTCTTCTCTCTTCCCTGGGTTACACTCTCAACAAGGAAAAATCAAAAATGGTACCATCCAAGGAGATAACATTCCTGGGAGCGAGTCTGAACACAGCCGCCCTGATGATGCATCTCACCCAGGAGAAGCAGACAACTCTTTCAGTTTACTTCAAGGACTTGGCAAGTCTGTCCCAGCTCCCTGCAAGGAAATTACCTGCAAGCTCTGGGATTCATGGCATCTTGTATTCTCATGATTCCATATGCAAGACTGAATAGGAGGAAATTGCAATGGTACCTCAAGAACATTTGGTGTCAGCACATGCAGGACCTGGATATGATGATTCCTCTGCTTCCATCTCTGCAGAAGGAGTTCTAGGGTGGGCAACAGCCTGTCTACAAAACAAGGGCATGCCTTTTCGACCACCTCCTGCCACTCAGGTTCTGACCACGGACACTTCGGACTTTGCCTGTGGAGCACACCTGGATGGCAGATGCATACAGGGACATTGGAACACCCAGCAGATGCACTTGCACATAAATCTAAGAGTTGATTGCAGTTCAGCAGGCCTTACTAGCTTTCAAGCATTATCTTTCTTCAGGGACCCTGCTTATCAGAACAGACAACACCACAGTCATGTGGTACATAATCAAGCAGGGAGGGACTCACTCTTGCCCCCCTGTGCAGACGAGCATGAATCTTTGGTCCATGGCAGTATCCCTGGACCTGCATCTCCTAGCTCAGTTTCTTCCAGGAAGGCTCAGTGTTTTGGCAGACCAGTTGAGCAGGCAAACCCTGGATCCTCACGGGTGGCAGCTGAACAGAGAGCAGTCTCTTACAGCATCATTCAACATTGGGGCACGCCTCAGGTGGATCTTTTCTCCTCTCCAGACAACCATCTTCTACCTCTCTTTTGCACCAGACAGCATCACAGCAGAGCCTGGAAAGTGGATGCTCTGTCCTTCCCTTCGACATTGCTATCAGTGTACACCTTCCCTCCTCTTCCTCCTCTTCCCCTCCTCTTCCTCCTCTTCCCAGAGTATTAGCGAAGATCAGGGACGAACGCCCAAGGACTATTCTCATCTCCAGACTGACCCAGACAGCACTCTGGACTATTCGCAGTCTCTCCCAATTTCCTCCTTGGCATCTTCCTCTGAAGCCAGATCTTTTGGTTCAGGAAAGGGGAAACATTCTGCATCCTCATCTTCAGTCACTCCATTTGGCAGCATAGCTCATTATATGACTCCTTCCCTTTCTTCTTCCCTTTCCCAGCAGGTGGTTGATGTGCTGAGGGAGGCCAGGAGGCCTAGCACTAGGAAGTCCCATGCTGGCAAATGGGAAAGGTTCTCTCTCTCTCTGGATGCAGGCTAGAGGGGAATCTTCTTTTCAGCCTACCCTTCCTCTGATCCTGGAATACCTGGCTGATTTGCGTCAGGGTGGTCTTTTTCCGCTATCAAGATTCATGCTTCAGCCATTTCTGCTCATTGTTCTCTTGAACAACCCATTTTTCTCTCATCCCCTGATGAAAAGGTTTCTCAGAGGTGCTTGCAACTTAAAACCTCCCAGAAGGGCACCTACTCCAGCCTAGGATCTTAATTTTTCTTCCTTTTGAGCCAGCTGCTTCTGCAGATTTAAAGTTTCTCTCTTGGAAAACTGCCTTCCTCTTGGCTATAACTTCAGCAATGAGGGTTTCGGAACTGCAAGCTTTGGCCCTGGAGATTTTTCTTATTTTCCATGCAGATAGAGTCTGAGATCTAATCCCTCCTTTATGCCTAAGGTGGTTTCTAGCCTGACTCTTAATCAGTCCATGCACCTGCCGACCTTCTTTCCTAATCCTCGAAATAAAGGTGAAAGGATCCTCTTGATGTGCACAGACAGCTCAGGTTTTACCTGGACAGGACTAAAGACCTTAGGAAATCAGCACAGTTATTGGTCAGTTTTGTCCCTGGAGCTCAGGGCAAGCCTATTTCTAAGCAAACCATTTCCAAGTGGATTGCACATTGTATCACCTTTTGTTATTCCTTTCATGGCAAGGTTCCTCCTCAATGGGTTAGGACCCACTCAACTAGAGCGGCTTCCACTTCTGCAGCCTTTTTATGGGGTGTCCCTTCTAACGATATTTTGGAGGCTGCCACATGGTCTCCTGTTCACACTTTCACTAAGCATTATAGTTTGACTCTGTTTTCCAGAGCTAGGGCAGGGTTTGCCACTGCTGTGTTGCAGGGCATTATTTCCAACCCTTGATTCTACTTGTTCCTCTTCCCTTCTCTCTGGGCTTTGGTAATCAACCCATTTGTTAGGACTGCAACAGTGAAACACAAACATAGTACAGTTGTGTACGCTTACCATAAATGTAGATGTTCGAGTGTATTCACTGTTGCAGTCCTGGTTTCCCTCCCTCCTTCCCCCTTTTTGGTCCACTTCTATTCTCTTTTCCTGAGGTACAGGCTAATTTGGATATTATTTGCCAATGTTGCTTTTGGCTTCAGCCTTATTTCTGGGGACATCTGATTGTTATGGCAAGAAAGACTGAGGAAGTGACGTCGGCTGCCTTCTTTTGTATCGGATGCCCTGATGTCCTTTACAACCGATGGCCGCTGCCATTTTTACTTACCTTTGGTATTCTGGCCGATCGAGTGCTACCGGGAGCTGGATAATCCATTTGTTAGGACTGCAACAGTGTATACACACTAACATCTGGATTTATGGTAAGTGTACATAACTGTACTTTTGAATTCGGATCAAGATGCAGCACAGCCAGTGCAGTGTTTGCAGTAAGTTAGACAGTTGAGAAAAAAAATGGAAATGAGGAAAAGTGTCCAACTGGGCATTCCTAGATTTGGGGAAAGCATATGAAAAGGTTCCAAGAAAGTTGATTTGGCCAGTTGTTTGATGGTTTGAAGTCCCAGAAACATTGGTAGAATTATTGTAGGCTGCATACAAGGACCAAATGACACTGGTGTGAGCAGTGTTCAGAGACACTCTGGGGTTTCCAGTGGGAGTGGATTTGTATCAGAGTTCATCTCTTAGCCCACTGATGTTCATACTGTTATTGGTCTGCATTAGCAAGCAGATCAGAGAGTACAGATCAATGAAGTTGCTGTATGCTGACATTGTGACTGTACAAGAACTTAAGCAATGATAGGGAAAAGGAATTCAAAACTAAAGACACTTGGGAGGAAACAGTACAAATAAGGCTGTTGTAATGGCAGGAAATGTGGAAAATCAGATGTAGCTGAAAATTTAGATGCAATGGAAAATAGTGGAACAGGTTATCAGCTTCAGGTGTCTAGAAGGGGTGATAGGGAAGCAAAGTCTGAATGAGGAAGTTGGAACTAGATTCAGAAGGTCTGCAGCCAGCTGGTACCAAGTGCCAAGGGTAATGTGCGTCAGATGAACGCCGAAATATCGGAAAAGTAATTTGTCCAAAACAGTGGTGTTACCAGTACTACTGTGTAGTACAGAAACCTGAGCAGTGAAGGCAGAGAAGTTGAGGAAGCTGAAGGCGATGGAGATCAAGTGCCTGAGTTGGGTGGTAGGATGGGCATTGTGATCCAGACAGAGAAATGATGACATTGAGCAGAAGCCCAAGTAGCTCCATTTGCAGAGAAGGTCAAAGAGACCAGATGATGACAGTTCTGGTTCTTGCAGGAAAGCAGAAGACAGTCTGGGGAAAATTTGGAACAAACAGAAAGGAGGCAAGATGAAATGAGGGCATCCAGCAGTGGAGTGCAGGTTTTGCTTGAGAGAAGATCTCGACAGTCAGGCATGTGATCAGGAGAATTGGTGATAGTTGACATGATACCCCAACTCCATGTAAAAAAAAAAAAAAACAGCTCCATGTAAAAAAAATGAGGAAAAAGGGGATGATGATGTTTAGTTGCACCTTTTTATTTGTAGCTATGCTTTAGTTTATTTCCTAGTACAAGTATGCAGGAGTCTTGCCTCTTTCCTCAGCAAAAGTGTTGGATTTGGTATCCGTCTGTCTTATAGGGCATGTCTGAAGCAATCTTGGCCTGTTGGAGCACATGGAAGGCATTTAAAGCTTTAGGAAGCTGACCAGTCCTTGGATTAATACCTATGTAGCTTAGGCTAATGCAGTGGTGATGCATTTAACCATCTGCTGTTAAGGTAAGCTTACTTGGGCACCTGTACTTTCTTTTGGCTAGTTGCAAGACACACACCATGCCCCACCCAAACACAGGAGTCTGCTTGGTGTCTTTTCCCCATCACATCTTTTCCCAGCAAGAGCCAGGATTAGAATTACCATTGAAAGTAGGAAGATCAAGGGAGGAGTCTGCTTTGGACTACTTGGATGAGCTCCCCCCCCCCCCCCACAAACGCATCCCAAAGAGGATGTGCAAGAAGAAATACTTGGTTGCTTTCAGAGTCTGCTGCCCCAGATACAGATTTCAATGTGGGAGAGGCTTTCGTACTATTCCCTCCAGAAGACCCCAAATTTGGGGTAATCCTCCAAATGGTGAGACCTAGGGGATCTTGTACTGCTGACTCCACCTCTCCCAAGGAAGCAATTCAGCAGTCATTCAGTCTACCCCCCCCCCGACAAGATGGTGGACCAAGTTTGCCAGCTTGTATGGGAAGAGCTTGATGTAGCACAGCCCATCCCATTAAAAGCCAGATACGTTTTTTTTTTTTTTTTTTTTTTTTTTTTTTTTTCAGGCACCAAAAGGCAGGCCTCATTGGCATAGTGGACCACTTGTGGACTCCTTTGTTGTCCCAAAGGGAGACATCTGAAAGGATGCTGCAGGATATCAATCACATTCAGTATTTTGAGACTCTACATCTCTGCTGCCTCAGAGAGAGAGATCTGAAAGGATGCTCAGTCTATCCATCTCATTCAGTATTATGTCTTCCAGTGTAACATTGTTTTAACAGAGGTAATCCCAAAAGCTCGAGTCAGGTCTGGTGTCCCATCTGTGGCCCTGAGGGTGACCGGGCCAACAAGAAACAGAGTACAAAGGATTAGTCCAGATAGAATCACTTTAGCTAGCAGTAGGAGACACGCACTCTGATGCCTGCCCTTTTGGAGGAATAAAGACATCTTGTTAAGTTTCAAGTAGTTTATTTAAATAGGTAGCTGGATGAGTTTTCTTTTTCTAATACATTGCATTCCACATTTCAGTTATTTAAAGGCAGTTACAAACAAAGGTGGGAGGTTCCAGGGGGGCTTATAAGAGGAAAATCTGGTAAATGGAAAGACTAGGAGTCAATCCCAAAGCTTAGGGGTTAGTCCCTTATTTGAACATTACTGAATGACCTATGAGGTTTTACCATCTCAGCAGCCTGTGGAACCTCATTCTTAGTTGAAAGGTTTTTATTGTTATTTTACTAGGCTATCATCAGACTTTATTAGCCTTTTTTATCACATGTAAATCAGTTTAGTAAGTTGTCATTTACCCATATAAAATTTACATCTGTATATACACACGTCTGTAGGGACAGAGAACATGTGGGTATCTTGATTCAAGGTTTTGTGCTTGGCTTTGTCTTTTGTTTAGCCATGTGTGCTCTAGTTATTGATTCCGTTTTCCTGGTGAAAAGCATTGAACTTGAATGTGTGTGTTAACTGTATGTAGTTTCTTTCCATGTTGCAGACTATTCCTAGTTTTCACTTTCTTAGTTTTTTTTCTCTCTGTTAAACACCTTTATTGAGTTATCACTTGTCAAAGGCAGGCTTACTTTCATATAAACGTAATCAACTCATATCAACAAGTCAACATTTGTAAACGCTTTATATCAGATACATTGTAATATAATCAAAGTAACAGTGCATAAATTGCTCTATTCCTGCCTTTTCTTAAACCTCATTCCTCCTCCTCCAAAACTTTGTTTTTGCACGTGTTGTTCCCACAATTTCTATTTTTTTTATGTAATTTACTCCGACCCTTTTTTAAAGATCCACATCTCTGTTACAATATTCATTACTTGAAGTATAATTAGATTGATTTCCATTTTATAGTAATTTTCTTTTTTTTTTTTTTTTTTTTTTTGTAGCCACCAGCATTAAACTTAACAAGGCTGTACTATGTCTAGACAGTTCAGATCCTTTATCCCAGCTCAACCAAATCATCATCTTATTTACACTCACTATACAATACTGACTTCACCCAGTATTTCTGATACGAGTACTCTGTAAGGAATTTCAAAGTCTGCCAACTCATTATACTCCGAGAGCATATGCTTCCAGGTACCTCTTTCTTTCCCATTACAACTCCTACATGATGAAAAATTCTTTGGAATATGCTTGGGGTATAAAAGTGTCTATGTAAAGACTTCCAGTTAAAAATCCTAACTCTTATAGATTTTTTCATATTTGGGAGCCATACATATGTCCTCACATTTTCCATATCTAATCTCTTCCCAATATTTTCTGACCTTTTCAGATTGAGTCCTGTAGTTGTGCATTATTTTATATGTTATACTAATTATTCCTTTTCAACAACAGTTTCTGTACTAGATTCAATTAAAAAATCGACCAGTGCAAGTCTTTTATTTAGGATTCCCCATTCTCTTTGTTTATACTCTGAGATCCTTCCCTGATAAGACGATCACTAGCCTGAAATCTAATAGTTTTCATGGCCTCTTCCCCTTCTGTTACCTTTACCTCACTAATTGTTTGTCCCCAATAACTTGGTTCCTTTCCCAGTTTTCTCCAGTAAATTCTAGCCTCCTTTTGCCTGTTCTCTGTACCCCTAATTGCAGCCATCCCTGTCAGCAGAATCTTTTCTCCATCCCAGTTTTGGCTTAGTTTCTCAGAATGCTTTCTCCTACATCATAAATGTAGTGTTCTGCATGGTTATTGTTCTCCTTAAGGATTTGCATCCAAAATCCCAGTCTCTCCTTATTCGAGTTTCCCCCATTCATCGTCATCTCTTTCCACTTTGAATTATAGTTTTTGCTTGCACTATGTATTATATGAGTCTTAAGTATGCAGCTCTGCACTATGTATAGGAGTCTTAACTGTGCAGCTGTGAAGTATCCCTTTAAATCAGGTAATCCCAAACCATCCTGTTCTGTTGGAAGGATCAAATTATCCCACTTCCCCTTCCAAGTAAAATCCTTCAACTTTTTAATAGTTATCTGCAACTTTTCCTTTGGTTGATAAATATGCCTGACCTGTGTGTAAAACTAAAGAGGCTAAAAACATTTTCACTGCTTTGATCTTGCTGTCTGTATGCATAAAACAGAGCTTCCAGTTTGTCAGATAGGATTGTGTTACCTTTTGTATAGTATCTTCCCACATACCCTTAGCTGCCTTAGCATATTCCTAAATACTTAATATTATCATGTCCCTATAAATATGGGTATCGGTGAACCAATTAATGTGTGGGTGCATATTTTTATAGCTTTAGTCTTTGTTTCATGTTCATTAATTTTATATCCTGAAAAACCCAGAACTGTCATAGAATATTCCACAACACTGATGTCCTTTTCTGGTTTAATCCGGTACAAAATGACATCTGCAAATAAATCCAACTGTTCTTGAACACCATACCAATCGTATCCTTGAATTTCTGAGTCCCTTGATGTCCTTCAAGGAGGCATCTGCAGTCATAACATATGGGTTGTCCTGCCTCAGGCAGCCCTTCGGTCGGCCGGATTCCAAAGTCTGGGTCTGGCCTCGGCTGATGTCGCATCTTCCCCGACGTCAGAGCTACTGGGGTATAAAGGCATCATTAAGTTTCTTTTGAGTCTGTGATGTGCGTTTCTACAGTCCAAAGCCAAATTTGAATTGGAAGTCTTGTCATGGCAGTAATCCCATGACAAATTTCTACTTTTTAAATCGTCAGACTCCAAGCATCAGTACATTTTTGCTGTGTGACACAAGTCGTATCAAACTTGTGGCAAGCGCTGTGTCCAGAAGCTGAATTGTGTAACTTTTTTTTTTATATTGCCAAAACATTTACCTTGGCTGTTTTGAGAATTACTGTGTCCCTTGCTTGTTATCTGCTGACATTTTGTGTTCTTGGAAATCTGCAAAGTAATTCTGCTGTTTTCACTGAGCAGCATTGTTCTCTGTCATTGAGGGTAGCTATTTGGGAGGTTCAGTTTTTCCTTTGTAGCCCCATTCCCTGTGCATATGTCTGGTAACATACCCAAAGATCGGCATGCATTGGATGTTAGTGAGGTTCTGTCACTTGCTTCAACAATTGAAGGTAACCCCTACAAAAGTGGGGGGTGTCAGGACTGTTTTGAAATCAGTGCTGTTGTGGATTTTGTGGTCTCCACTGGCGATTCATCTACTGGAATGTCCATGTCAGACATTTGATCCCACACACTACCCCTGAGGAGAAGATTGGTCAAGCCAGTGACCCCCCCCCCCCCCCATGCCAGCTCCAGCAGGTGCCTAAGCTGCTCCTTGAACTTGGTTCGACTGAGCTGTAGTCAGGGCTTGATCTGTCTTTAACAGTCGGCTGCACGGTCTCTGCTTTGATGTCTATGATGTATTAGATTTGTTTGGGCTATTCTAAGTTTACAAACCTTCAGCTTTTTGCAAGTCTGTCTGAGGCAGTTGATTAACCTTAAAACTTTCTTGCTTCCAAACATCAAGCTTTTTTTTTTTGTTACATTTGTGTACTGTTTATTTTTGTATGTTCATTCATTCATTCATTATATTTGGTGCTTCCTGTAGTATACTGTCTCAGATTACGATTACATTATTTGTTCAAATGGGTAAATTAAACTTCTGACACTGATAGTGGTATTTAGTAAATATTTAATAAACACAGGCCCCAGAATTAATCCCTGAGGTGGTATTTGCAACATATAGCACCGGCCACTGTGCCATCTTTCTGATTTTGTACACCACCTTCTGCTTGTCAGCCAAGTCCCAAGGCATCAGTCACATAGTTGTAAAGCTTGTCAGAAACCTGTCTGCCGCAATATCCAAGGCATTTGAAAAAAAGTATTTAAAAATGTCTGCGTGGAATCCTAACAGCTGTTCTTTGTATGTGAACTTGACACTTTAAAGTAATGGTATGAACTTTAAAACGCCTTTCAGGTTTGTGTGCAGTTGCAGAAGTCCTGCATGGAGTATTTTGAATTAGTTTTGTGGGTCCTGTAAGTAATGCAGAATGGATATTTATGGACTATTATTTAGTAATCTAAAAGTCCTGTTGTATATTATGTTTAGAGGTAGTGTAACCTAGCTATTTGAAAGCTTTGTTTCTTGGTATGGAAGAGGGATTAGCTGCTATGTTACAGGTAAAATGTGACCAGAGTACATTACCGATATGTTTGTCTGCCAATGAATATTTTTATTTTCCTCATTTTGTTCCATACAGATTCCCTCTGGTCACCTTTGGATTGTAGCCAGGATGTATATTTAGGCTGGACTACTTACAATGTTTCCTTTTGCAATATAGTAAGTAATTCACTGGCACAGAAGGTGGTTAACCCTGGAAATTCAAATAAAAATTGACACTGTGGTCTCTGTTTTCCCTTAGAAAAATGAGACTGTGGGTGCTGGTTGTGTGTTATAGGCATTAGACACTTTCTGTTAGTTAACCAGTCTCTCTTTACTATTCTTTGTTTTAATGGATCATTCCAAGTCCGCTACTGTAGACATAACTGCGTCTAGTGATTCTGATCTAGTTTTTGCAGGGTATGTATACTATGCATATATGATAATATACAAATAATTTTCTAAAAAAAATAAATATATATACACATACATATGCAGAAATGGTTGCATGTATACATACTTGTATGTGCAGTACAAACATGCACATACGTGTGTATACAAGTAAGTATATTTACACTTGTAGCATAAGTCTTTGCATGCATATATATTGTGTATATGCACCCAACATGCAGACATGTATACATGTGTGTGTGTATGTATTATTGGTATGTTGATGTAACTTTTTACCACATTTCTCCATTATAGGGCATGCTTGACAGGTAATTAGGGCTGCTTTTCATTTAGAGAACTCTTTTGTAGCAATCTTTCAAACAAAAATAATTATCTTTTTCCTCCAAGTTAATTCTACAAGTAATACAGTTCACAATATGTGGTCCATGTACACAGCCTTATCATAGCCCTGACAGTGGTTTCCTGCCTGTAGTGCTTCAGGGATTCCTGTGTACTGTGGCCTATCTGTCTGACTGTTCCTGTTACTCGCCATTATTAAAGACGTTTCTTCCAGATTAGTCTTCAGTCTTGGTGGACTTTTCATCCAGTGTGGATCTCCTGGCAGGGCACTCATTGCCTCTACTAAACCCTGTACTTGGACAAGTCTATTTAAAAGCACTATGCCTTTGCTGTGCTTTTCACTGCAGGATAGTAATAACCTGACATGGGGTTGTTTAACTGCAGGCTTTTATAGATTAATAGGCTGTTGACCCAAAGGTCTTTACAAGCCTAGCTGTTTTCTGCATTCCCCACTGTACTCTGCCTTGCAAGTTTCCTTCAGGCACCCCCACTATATCTTGGGGGGGGGGGAGGTCCTTTAAGCATCCCATAGCCCATCTCCACCTTGGGAGTTTCCTGTAGATAATTTAGTCCATTGTTCACATTTGCTGGCTGCCTTGCTTAGATCATACCATACCATATATCCTTCATCTAACTCCAGCTGCAGAGGATTTTTTACTGAGTAACAGCATTGGTTCTTGCCATCCCAAGACTAAGTGATTCACCTTGACGGACAAAAGTCATATGTGATTTGGTGGAATATGTTGTGTAGCTCTGGCACCAATTTTAACAGTCTGTTCATATCACACTGTGCAGATATCTGATGTGTTGGTGCTGTCTCCTATCCTAGTGTCCAAGCTGATGGCAGTTTGTAGCATTTTAACGGCATACTGTTCATGAGCCATTATATTCAACTTGCGTTTGACACCATCTTTTTTGGGCAATGTAAATAGAGTTCTTGAATTTATTTTCATTATTCTGTTGTTGATTGCTCTTGTGAACTTTCTCAGGGAGGATTCTTTCATCATAGTTTTTCCCCTCTGTTTTTGACCTCTTTGTGTTTTTTTTTTTTTTAACTCGGTAACGCTGCATAAGAATTTATTAATTTTTAAATAGTTTGCTGCTTGCCTCCTGCAGATTAGCTCCCATGGTTTTCATAGATTTCCTATGACCCTTGCTATGAATGTTTTAGTTTCCCAGTTTTTATGCTTATTGGTTAGCTCACAGATGATGCTATATTGTTTGTCCAATTTGCAACCCATGTTTCCTTTCTTTTCTTGCAGTACATTGAGAAGACTTCTGTTCGGTTTGCAATTTCATAACCGTTCCTTTATGGAGTCGTGGGCTAGGCTTGTATTGGCTCCAGGGCCGTTAGTCTAGTACTCGCCTATGAACCTTTAAAGGTATGCAGTTCACTGTTCCTATACTGTTTTGCCTGATTATCTGTCTGCAGTGCCAACTTTTCTTTGGGCATTTCACAGAAAGAATATATACCTCATTTGTGTTAATCATTGTCTTGAGATTTCTTGAGTTGCATAAGCTGGATCAAAGTAGTTTTTATTTTTGTTTCATGGCAGTGGTCTCCATGACCACTTCAGTTTCCAAAAGCCGCAGCTCATCTAGCGTTCTTAGCTCAGTCTTTTTGAGTAACATCTTTGACAGTTAGTCTTCAGTTTGCAGATTCTGGTATTTGTTTTTTTTTAAGTCAAGAGTAGACAACATTTCTTTTTTTCAGTCTGAAAACGTGTGTCTTCAACTTGAAACTTCTCTCTACATGTCAAGTATTCGTTTGTTTGCAGTTTTCTTATTTTTTCCAAATCCACAATGCTAATAAGACTGCTTATTTTCCTTTTAATTTTTTTCTGTAGCTACTCAAATGTTTTTTTAATAAACCTTTCCCTTTTTCTATATCTTTAGTTTTTCATTCCCGTTCTTTTAAATAAACTATTTTGTTACTCAGAAGCATTTGCATCAACTATGTAGCAGAATTACTTATTTTTGTTGCATCATCTTGTTTGAAACTTTCAAACTTAGAGGTTTGTTTTACTGTGTAAATTTGTTCAGAGAACTTTCGGTAGAAAGCAGTAGGTTTTTGGTCTGTTTTACTTTTGACAGCTTGTCAGTTGCTGAATGTCAGTTACTTAGCTTTGGTGACTCTTGAAAGTTGTGCCCAACTTTAGTACATCAGCTTTATCAGTTTTACTATAATACATGTGTTCATAGCCTATTCTTCTAGTTTTATTGAGAGTTCTCTATTTAACAGCTCCTTATGGCTATGGCTTTTGCATTTCTGTATTTTTAGCTTTAATGATTTCTGCAAATGTTATACTTCATTTACTTCCTTTTTTAGAGAGGTCAGATTTTCTTGAAATGGTGCTTGTTCCAATGTCAACATTGTGTGAAACCACTTAACCAAAGTGTTTTGTTTCAACTCTATCAGCATCTTTAAGGCTGGAATTACCCATCTCATTTGGTTGCCCACTTGTCATACAGCCATAATCTCTGGAAAAAAAACTTTCCTTTTCTACAAACCCATGCTTTTTAATAATGTCTTATTTTTAGATGTATTCCATTCTTCAGTGTTTATTCCTATTCTGTTAGAACCTTTAGAGCTGGAATTATCATTATCAAAATTTTAACTTCCCTTTGCACAGCCCGCTTAATCCACTTGGAGCTAGAATCATTACAGTAAGACAAAGTTGTAAATTTACTGGAAAACACTCATTTGTGTCTTTTAATAGTATTTTTTATGCAAAGCACTCACATTCATAGTATTTTTTTATGCAAAGAACTCACATTCTGTTGCACCACAGCATTGTTTGTAAACTGGCTTAATTGGTTAGCACCACTTTCTCACGGAAATCTGTATTGCTTTAACTCAGCAGAAGCTTTATTCGCAGCACAGGCATTGCTTTGATGTTCTTCGTGTTTCACTGTTGCAGTTATCACGTTTGAGGTACCTGCCTGCAGGTAGCCCTCAGTCGGCCTGAATACCAGAGTCTTGGGATTTCTGCGTCGGATGCTGTTGCTTCTTACATGACGTCAGGTTGTCAGGGGTATAAAACATGCAGCCGATGCCAGTACATCAGTCTTTCTTGCCGTGCAGAAGCAGTTCGCAAGTGCTGGTCGGCTGCCTCTTGGAATTTGTTTTTTTTCGAGTTTCAAACCTGAAGTCTTCTAAAAGATAAGTACCCCGTTGGGGATCCTTTTTTTCTTGCTCTAACCGATGTCAGAAAAAATAATTGTCTTGCCTGTGGAAAGCAAATACCTCACAGATTTTCATTCTTACGTCACCTGTTTAGGCCCAGACCACGCCGTCCCTCGCTGTTGGTTTTGTGCCTTGTTCAATGCCCGAACTATTCGTCTGGCTATTTTTGTCGCTAAATTCTTTTGCTCTCGATTTCTGTATTCTGAAATGGCTTCGAAAAGCCATCAGACTACCGATCTTCCGAAAAAATGTAAGGTTAAAGACAGGGAGAGACAGAATAGGTCTAAAACTGACAATGATGCTACCGTTAAGCTATTCGCCAGTCAGCTGGTACTCAATGAGGTGCTTTCGCAGCCCCGGATACCCGCTTCTACAGATTCGCAAGCCTTTACTGAGATTCATTCAGAGTCTGGTATGCCACGAGATGCTTCGACGATGAAACCTGCGGATGTCTCTGGAGCCGCTGTGTAGGCACAGACTTTTTAGGATGTATTCAGGCCTTCCGATCTTTATATTAAACTGACGACTTTGTTTCAAACCAAAAATACCGAATTTTTCAGGCCTAGATTTCGCACTACGCCTAGGAAACCGATGACCAAAGCGCATTCTCAGGCCCCCATGCCACAAAAACAAATGCTTAGAATGGCTGAAGACATTGTTGCTTTAATTAGGGGAAGTCAGCCTTCCTCCTCAAAAAGACCAAGAACTGATTTTCCTTCTGATTCTTCAGATCAGGAGTCTGATAACTCTGACCCTTCTGATTACCAGGACATACCCTTCTCTACCTATGAGGATTCTGATGCCGAGGATTCCATTTCCTCTGCTTCCCCACCAGAAGATTTTTCTTTTGGTGAAACCCTGCATACCCTTAGAGAGCATTTCTGCTGGGCGAGTCAGGACTACTCTCAGTCCAAAATGAGACTCTGGGAGTTTTTAAATTTGCCTCAGCCCAGGCCTCTAGCTATCCCTCCTGTTCTGGAAATTGTAGATCTCTTCTTGGACTCCAGCCTTACCCCTGATACTTTGCCTCTAGCTCCCAGGAAATCTGACCGGTACTATAGAGTACCTGACTCCCACAAATTCCTCTTTAAGAATCCTGCTGCGGATCAAAAGACCATTTCCCAGGGACCTAAAGGCAGTAAGGCTACAATGGCCAAAAATCCTACCCCTTCGGACAGGGATTCTAGGGCTTTAGACAGATGGGGTAAAAAGGTATACACCTCTGCTACTCTTGCCATCAGGGCTTTAAATTGCCAGTTTTATATGTTAAAGTATCCACAACATATTATGGAACTAATTAAACTGAAAATGATGTTGACTCCTGATTGTGCGGAACATAAAGATTTACAAGAGTTGATGTATTCTGCTAACCAAGTTGGTAAACATACTTTGCAATGTGGTTTTGATGCCTTAGAAGCATCTTGCAGGGCTGCTGTCACAGGGTCTGTTTTTAAAAGGCATGCTTGGCTTAAGGAACAAACCTTGCCAGACCATGTCAAAGCAAAATTACTAGATGCACCATTAAACCAAGAGCGTCTATTTGTCAGTAAAGCAGAAGCAGTCCTCAAAAGGATGGAGGAAAAAGTTAAATCTATGCAAACTGTTAGAGATTTCTTACAGGTACACCCACCTAGAGTCAGTAGGCATTGGCCTTCAAAAAAAAAAGGTCTTTTCCAGTCCCTCCCAGACCTTCTCAGTCCAAACCCAGAGGCAGCAGACCACCAAGACTACAGTCTCCGGGTATGCACAGATATAAGCAATGGAGTGCTCCCACCTCCAAAACAGGGAGTAGTAAGCCACCAGCCTGTGGTAAAATCTCACAATGACTTATCCTTAAGTCTTCCAAGCCTTGCCCAAGTGCTTGCACTGTTAGGAGGGAAACTTGCCCTGCATGCCAAAAACTGGGAGTACATTACCCAGGACAGATGGGTCTTAAACATTGTGTCCCTGGCATACAGATTCCACTTCCACTCACTCCCAACCCCAAGTGGATGGCCAGACCTCCCCCCAAACCAGTGGGCAGAGGCCCAAAAGCAATTACTTTCTGTTCTCAGTTTCAAGGCTATTCAACCTGTCCCAGCAGAACAAAGGAGACAAGACTTTTATTCCAGACTGTTGCTGGTACCCAGAAAATAAAACTCAACTCTTGGCGTCCAATCCTGGATCTGTCTATTCTCCACACCTTTCTGGTGGTCCCAAAATTCAAAATGCTTACTCTCAAACAGCTGCTTCCTATGCTAGCCAAGGAGTCCTGGCTAGCAACCCTAGATTTAAAAGAAGCTTATCTGCACATTCCCATAAGGTAATCTTGCAGGAAATACCTACGTTTCAGAGCAGACTCTATGCACTATCAGTTCTCTGCACTTCCCTTTGGCTTATCTAGTGCGCCCAGGGTTTTCACAAAATGCCTAACTCCAGCCATTGCAGGCAGAGAAGAATTCAAATTTACTTATACTTGGATGATTGCCTGATTCAGGTGGACAGTTAGGAATTGCTACTACTGCACCTGACATTTGTAAAGAGACTTCTAACTTCACTGGGTTACCCCACCAATGAAAAGAAATCGCATCTGGTATCCATCCAACAGATTGTATTCCTGGGAGCAAGCTTGAACACAACTTCCCAGATGGCATTCCTCACTCCAGAAAAAACAAATTTATTTGACAAACTACTTCAGTCTACTAGCCACCAAAACCCAGCTATCTGCAAGAAAAATACTGCAAGCCCTGGGGTTCATGGCCTCTTGCATTCTACTAATTCCATACGCAAGACTACATATGAGCAAACTTCAGTGGTGCTTAAAAAGTCTCTGGTGTCAACATTCTCGGGACCTGGAAACAATGATTCCTATTATTCCTTGCCTAAAGACAGTTCCTTTGGTTGGCAGAGGCCTGCTACCACAACAAGCAACTCCCTTTCACTCAACCCCCTGCTGCCCAAACCCTAACAGACGCATCAGACTATGCATGGGGGGTACACATGGCAGGACAATGCATTCAAGGCAAATGAAGCCCAAAGCAAATACACCTACATATCAATCAGAAAGAAATGTTAGCTGTACAGAATGCTCTGACAGCCTTCAAAGGCCTTATTCTTCCAGGACAACTATTGGTAAAGACAGACAACACCACAGTTATGTGGTACATAAACAAGCAGGGGGGAACCCATTCCTACCCACTCTGCAGATTAGCCATGGCTCTGTGGAACACAGCCTTGAGCAACCAAGTGCACCTGCAAGCTCAATTCCTGCCAGGCAAACTAAATTCACTGGCAGACGACTTAAGCAGAAATCTCATGGACCCTCACGACTGGAAACTGGAACCAAAAATATTCAAGCTTTTGAGGCACAGGTTGGGGGCACCAGAGGGGAACCTCTTTGCTTCCCCTCAGAACTATCAATTGAGCAAATATTGCACCAGAACACCCCACAGCCAAGCTTGGAAAGTGGATGCCCTGTCCTTTACCTGGGAAAGCCTCTCAGTCTATGCCTTTCCCCCTCTGCCCCTCCTCTCGAAGGTTCTACTAAAGATCAAACAGGACAAGCCAAGGAAAGTCCTGATTGCACCAGACTGGCCACGCCAGCACTGGTACCCTCTTTTGCGCATTCAAACAGTAGTGCCACCATGGCACCTTGCTCAGACCCCTTTCCTGTTGTCCCAGCAGGAGGGCCAGATTTTGCACCCTCAGCTACAGACCCTGAACCTAGCAGCCTGACTCATCCCCAGCAACCCTCAGTAAGCAGGTGCTGGATGTCATCCTTGAGGCAACAAGGCCTAGTACTAGAAAATCCTATTTGGAAAAGTGGAAACGATACTGTTCCTGGAGCCATTCTCGGAGAATGGACACCACTGTGCCTAGCTTACCTCGTATACTAGATTACTTAGCAGAAATGCTCCACAAAGGCCTATCTTTCTCTTCAATTAAGATTCATGCCTCTGCCATCTCAGCTCATTATAATACTGAGCCACCCCTCTTCTCTCATCCTCTGGTCAAACAGTTCCTGAGAGGAGCCAAAAGACCCCCCAGGAGAGCTTCCAGTCCAGCCTGGGACCTTAACTTTGTATTGGAAAAGCTCACACTTCCACCCTTTGAACCTGCTGCTACAGCAGAGTTAAAATTCCCCTCATGGAAAACAGCTTTACTTCTAGTCATCTCTTCAGCAAAAAGAGTGTCTGAATTGCAGGCCCTTATGGCCGTGGAACCCTTCATTATCTTCCATGCAGACAGGGTTTCCCTCAGGACTAACACATCATTTATGCCCAATGTGGTATCTAGTGTGGCTTTAAACCAATCCATTAATTTGCCAACTTTTTTCCCTAATCCTCAGAATAAAGGAGAAAGGATCCTGCACTCCTTGGACGTGCACAGGCAGCTTAGGTTCCATCTGGACAGGACAAAGCCTTTCAGAAAATCTGACCAGCTGCTAGTCAGCTTTGCTGCAGAGGCAGACGGCAAGGCCATTTCAAAGCAAACAGTTTCTAAATGGATCGCACACTGCATCCATTTCTGCTACAAACACCATGGGAAACCCACCCCACAGGGGATCAGAACACATTCTACTAGGGCTACATCAACCTCTACAGCATTTCTCAGGGGAGTCCCTACCAGGGACATCCTGGAAGCTGCAACCTGGAGCTCTGTACATAATTTCACCAAGCATTACCACTTGCCTATCTTTTCTAAATCCAGAGCTGGATTTGCCACAGTAGGTTTACAGGGGCCTCCTTGCCAGCCCTAATGCTTCTTAACTACCTCCACCCATCCTCAGCTTTGGGAATCAACCCAAATAGGATGACTGCAACAGTGAAACACTAAGAACATAGTACAGTTTTATTTTTATTTATTTTATTTTACATTTGTTGACCGGGATAGTCCGACTGGATGCATGTCCATTTTCAGCGGAGGCCCGAGGAGAAAAGCTCCAAGGGTAAGCAGATACAGCATTACATAATACCTGCATTACATATTACAAACAGACTATTTACAGAGATTACATAAGTAAGCAAGTTAAACAAGTTCCACAGGTTACAGCTAATCCTGAGCGCAAGTCGGGATTAAATTAAATTACACAGTAAACTGGTTAACAGATTTTTACACATTCTAGAGAGAGAGTTACAGTTGTGTACACTTACCATAAATGTAGATGTTAGAGTGTATTCACTGTTGCAGTCCTGGTTACCCTCCCTCCAGCCCCCTGACTTCTCTTTACTTCTACCTATCTTTTTTGTTTGGCATATCTTTTATCATTGGTATTTGCTTTTTTGCTGGGGGTGTTCCATACCATAATTGCTTCCTATTTTGGGGGGGTCCTGACATCTGGGGCAGGAAAAACTGATGTAATGGCGTCTGCTACATGTTTTATACCCCTGACGTCATGGAAGAAGTGACGGCATCCAACGCAGAAATCCCAAGACACTGGTATTCAGGCCAACTGAGGGCTACCTGCAGGCAGATAACCCAAATGTGATGACTGCAACAGTGAATACACTCTAACATCTACATTTATGGTAAGTGTACACAGCTGTACTTTTTACAACTTTTGCCGCTTATTTTTTGATGCATGCACTTTTATACTTTACAGCAAATTTCACCAGACTCTCAGTCCCCCTTGGTGTTTAACAACGTTTTGGAGGTTATCACCAAAAGTAAACTGAGGGATTGTGCAATGGTGCATTTATAAAAAGTGGTGTAATTACAAACTGTGGAGTTTGCTTTGCTTGAACTATATTCACTAAACCTAGAGTGAAATACAGGTTTTCATTGTGGAGTATTAAATTGTGCTGAAGAGTCTCATTAAGCTTCTCTTTGCCACACACAAAGTGAGGAGCCAGAAAAAGAAGCTGGACCAAGAAAGGAGTAAATGAAATAACTACTAAACCACTCTAAAAACAACTGCATTAAAACCAATGTAATGACAAGTAGTGCTGAATGAAGGGGTATGAAAAGTACTAAAGGGCTGCTTAAAACAACTGAGCAGACAGAGTTCAATTTGTGACAGCACACAAGTGTCTGCTCAGAAATAAAAGTGGAAGAATAGTAATGAAGCTGGGTATATGAAAGTTCTTCTTTCGGCTTTTCCCAGTTAGGGGACACCACAGCGGAACTTGGGTCCGCTGATTGGTAGTAGATTTTTACGGTGCCAAGGTGCCAGCTCAATGCCCAACCTTCAATGAAGGCACGCCCATTTACACATGTCTTTCGAATGCCACTTGACTACGGGGAGGACATGCAGACTCAATACAGAAGGCGCTCCAGCCGAGAATCGAATGGGAGAACCTCTTGCTGTGAGGCAACAATGCTACCGCTGCACCACCGTGGCTTCCGTAAGCTGGGTATATGAAAGTAAATACTGTAAAACTGTCTAATTCTTAAGGTCCAAAAATAATTTACTGAATCTTAAATACAGAGGTAAGACGAGCTGTGAAGCACAAACACTAGTTTCAGCCTGTTCCTGACTCACGGAAGGCTGATGACAAACTGTTGCAAGTAAATGCAAACTATGAAAAAGCAGTATGCTTAAATAAGGTAAAGCAGTACAAAGGATATCTGTGCATTCTGAATGGAAGCTTAAACAGTGGTTGTGATATACAGGTATAACCCACTATCAGTTCTACTCTGGTTATCTGGGACTAACAAGAAAAGTCTACTGGGGAAGTTGTGTGGCCTGTAAATGAAATGTGTACTGGAAAAGGGATTTAAGGTCCTTTATGAAGTGAAAGCCACTAAAAGAGTGCAAAGTGGAATTTTAACAGGCCACTAATTTAGAGTAATGTGCACTGAAACACTGACAAATTCTGCATATATGAACTGGACATTTTTTTTGCTTTTGTAAATTATCCTGCATTGAAGCAAATAAAATTCACTTCCTGTCAGAAAACTTTTACATGTTCTCAAACTATAAGAAGATAGTTCTCCCAAAATACAGCGTTTAACGGAAACTACATGGAGCCAAAGGCTGTGCATGCGTGCGTAATTTGAGCTTGTTGAAAGTAAAAAAAAAAACAAAAGAAATGTACAGTATGCAGAAATCAATTGAGAAATTTATGCAGCACTGACTCTTACCAGATATGTCTGAACTGCTTTACTCCAATAACCAAAACTCTATGGCAAGTGTAAGAGACAAAAACAAAACAAAATTTTCTTGAAGCAAACTGGTAATACTGAGGAACTGTTATAAATATGGCAAACAAATACCCTTTGCCCAGGCTCTTCATGGTAGTTAAAGGATTGCTCAGGGAAGAAAAGAAAAAAAACTTTGCTGGCTTAATACTAGACACTTTCAATATAAAGGATAAGTGCTAGGTTTAGTGAATATAGTTCAAGCAAAGCAAACTCTACAGTTTCTTTTCATACCCCTTCATTCAGCACTACTTGTCATTATATTGGTTTTCTTGCAGTTGTTTTTAGATTGGTTTAGTAGTTATTTAGTAGTTTGTTTTTTACTTAGGCTTTTATCTGATTTACTTCTTTTTCACCTTCCCTCCCTTGACCTTGGTTACCTCCAATTCAACCACACTCTTACCCTCTGACAAAGTGTACTTTCCTCTTATTAGCCTCTTAACCCATTTCTACATTCTCTCACTCTGACTTACCTGCTGTATTCTCCCACTCTATAGATTGTCATCCTCAGTAGTCCACTCTTGTCTCTACCTGCTCCGTTCGCCTTCGGGCTCACTCCGCTTCCCTACCCTGCCCCCATTTCCCACCCACCCCCAGCAGTCCTACACTTATACATCCATAAACACACCTCCCACTATCATACTCCAATCACATAATCATCCTGCCACACCCAGCCTCAAGCTCTTGGAACACTCCCACTAATAATTTATCTCTAATCCAGCCTCATGCTCTTAAAACACACCTACTGGTACTTTATCTCTAATCCCCTCAGAAGATATACTCCACCCACTGCCACTCATCTTTTACCTTCCTATAATTCCTGACTCGACTCTTAATTCCCACCTCTCTAACACCTACTGCACTCTCCTCAACTGTGTTTCCAATGCCAACTATTAGTAGTACTCTCTCTCCTGCCAATTCTAATTACCACTTACCACTTACCTCTTAACCTCCTGTGAACAACCCCTACTCTCTGCCCTTCCCTTCCCTTCCAAACACACTCTATCACCTTCACTAGCTGTATCTACAAACTTCCTTAATGTCATATACAAACCCAGCTACTTTCTAGCTAAATATCACCGTGTAATACACATCAAATATACCATCCTAAATAATAAAAACTTATTTGACTACCATTGTAAGCCCCTCCAATTCAACAACTTTATATTACTCCACTCCCTAATAGACGGAGACATTCATCCTAACCCTGCTCCAAACCCTTCCCTACTCACCACAAACTGCAACCAATACAAAACAATCCCCTTACCTTCAAACAAACCCTCCAATTCACTCTCTATAGCCCATCTAAACATACGTAGTATCTGCAACAAAATACCTCTAGTTCATGCCCTTCTAGATGTACATCAGTTTGACATCCTTTATCAGAAACATGGCTTAAACCCACAATTAAAGACAATGAAATCACCCCCCCCCAGGTTATAGCATAATTCGTCGCGGCCGCACAAACAAAAAAGGTGGAGGGGTAGCAATTCTCTACAAAGCAGAACTACAAATTAGCAGTCTAAATCTTACCTACCCTCAGATAATAGTGCAGAAATAATTATCACTAAACTACAGCTTAACTCGCACAAATCCATAAACATCATCTGCTCCCATCTTCCCCCAGGAAATAACCACAGTATGCTCGAATACATTCTAAATTGGCTTTCTTCTAACCTCCCTCAAGAAACCATAGTCCTTGGTGACTTTAATATAGACTGGAATTTATGCAGCTGCACTAACCCCACCACCCTGATCAACCTGTATGGTTTCTCACAAGCTATAAACTCCCCCACCAGAATAAATAAACTTAACAATAAAGAAACCACCTTAGATTGGATACTTACAAAATAGCCCAAGACTAAGATACACAACAGGAACCCTTCCAGATGACCTAAGTGACCATTCACTAATATATATTATCAGACATGAAACAAGCCTAACTATCCCTATTAGTGTCGGAACAGTCCGTACCAAAAAACATTTTGACCCCGAACTGTTCGAAACTGAACTTAAACAATGTAACTGGTCACCTCTTAAATCTCTCCCTATAAATAAAGCTGTTGAATACTTCACTACCACTTTCTTAGCAATCCTGGACCCATCATGCCCCAATACGCACTATTAGAAACAAAACTAAACCAGCCCAATGGCTCTCAAATAATACTTGGAAACTAATCCTTTGCAGAAAAAAATCTTGGTCTAAATGGCATACCACAAAGGATACTATTGATCACCAAACCTTTAGACAACAAAGAAATACTATGAAAAAAGCCATCCTACTAGATAAAAAGAACTTCAGTCTCCAACTTCAACAATCCTCCCTTAAAGAACCACAAACATTTTGGACTAGTATTAACAAACTTCAATACCCAAGCAAAACTGTCACCTAATCCTCTAGGCTCCAACCCTGACTGCCCAACACAAACAGCCAGCACCTTTAACTCTTTCTTTACTACTATACTGAATCTTGCAAACCATTTATCCCCTGACACCTCTAATCTGCCTATTCCTAATACCATTCCTCCCCCATTATTCCACCTAGAAACAATACCCACATCTTATATATTTTCCCTAATCCAAAAACTAAAACCCACTACCCCCTCAGCTGATAAACTCCCAGCAGAATTCCTGCAAAAAGGAGCCAAAGCAATTGCTTATCCCATCTCCATACTGATCAATAGAACCTTAAAGGAAGACACTATCCCATCTATTAATTTCCTACATTATTCCTCTTCACAAAGGTGGAAACTCCAATGATTTCTCCAACTATCGCCCCATAGCTGTCCTCTCTCCACTTGCTAAAATAATGGAGAAATGTATTCTCAAACAATTACTTAACCACTTTCTCCATCACAATCTACTAGCTAACTGTCTACATGGTTTCCGTCCATTCCATAGTACCGCCACAGCCTTGCTATCCTTCACTAACCGTATCAACAAAAATCGCAACAGTAACATTCTTTCCTCTGCATTCTTTGTTGACCTATCTAAAGCCTTCGACATGGTTAATCACCAACTCCTCCTACACATATTGAAGTCCCTCTCACCTGACACTCTTGCTATGAACTGGTTAACATCCTACCTTGAAAACCTTTGAAAATCTTTCGATGCCTTTTGTAATCATTTGTTACATTTTAAATTTTTGTAAGTTTTTTTTTCTCTGGAGCTTTTCTCCCCGGGCCTCTACTGAAAATGGACATGTATCCAGTTGGACTAGCCCGGTCAACAAATGTAAAATAAATAAATAAAAATAAATTTAATTTACTCCTTTCTTGGTCCAGCTTTTTTCTGGCTCCTCACTTTGTGTGTGGCAAAGAGAAGCTTAATGAGACTCTCCAGCACAACTTAATACTCCACAATGAAAACCTGCATTTCACTCTAGGTTTAGTGACTATAGTTCAAGCAAAGCAAACTCCACAGTTTGTAATCACAACACTTTTTATAAATGCACCATTGCACAATCCCTCAGTTAGGAACACATTCAGCGGTGCTTTTTGGGGAGAGCTTTTCCCCACCTCTATTTCAGTACACATTCTGAAATTAATTTACTAGGTTTACAATACTTCTGATGAAATTTGCTTTTATCTTAGTACCATAGAATCAGGGTTTGCCTTATTTTTCATCAGCTGTCATGTATTGGGGTTATTAGCTCATAGCATATAATTTTAGCCACACATCTCCCTTGTATTGCAATCTTTTCACCTAAATCAGTCAGCTTCTTACTTACTGAAAACAGTTTTTGCAAGTTCGAGCTTAATGTAGAGAATTGGCGTTTCCCTCCAAGTTAATTTCTATTAATAAAACAACCATGTCTTGGGAGAGAGTTTAACCTCTTGATCTGATGTTATCTAGTCACCATTCTTCACGTTAGGGTCTTTGATCCAATATTTAATCTGAGCCGGCATACTCTGAACACAGCTTAGCTCAAGCTCCTCCCCTCCCATAATGCTCTGCAGCCCTACACTCCCCCAGATCTCATTTGCAGCTCAGTCAGTCAGATGCAGATTGCTCAGCTCCTCCTAGTGCAAGTGTTTCTAGTAATGTTTCTTAAATTTTTCTGTAATTCTTCAGGGCTGTAGTGTTAGCAGGTAGTTTTCTTCTCTTATCTATCCCCTCCCGGTCGAGTCCTCCCCTTGTTTTAAGTCTTTTTCTCTCGGTTTGTGTTCAGCCTAGTTTTTTTGGGATGTGCAAGCAGTTGCTTAGTTTGTGTGTGTCTGTGTGTCTGTGTCTGTGTGTGTGTGTGTGTGTGTGTGTGTGTGTGTGTGTGTGTGTGTGTGTGTCTGTGTGTGTGTTTCGGATGGATTTAGTAGGCTTTTCGGACTTTGGCTTGTTTGTTGACTTCGGCTTTGTTTCACAGTTTGGCTATGTCGGATAAACATTTAGGTTTTCAAAGGTGCTCCTCTTGTGGGCAGAAAATGCCTATTTCCAACTCACATGAGGAGTGCCTTTCTGTCTTGGCAGCGACCACCTTGAGGTGGAATGTAGCATTTGTGCCACTTTCAACCCAAGGACTTTGGTTGACCGTCATCATAAGCTCTTGATTAAAGGCTTGGTTAAAGGAGGCTCCTTGGTCACTGGTTCCCTGACCAAGGCGTGCTCTTCTGGGGCTAGAAAGAAGCTTTCTGTTGAGGCCCCGACCAAGTGTCTCAGGTTGTCTGATCCTAGGTCCTCAGATCTGGCTCCAGCCAGGGCAGTTTCGGATCAGAGATCTTCGGGTCCCAGATCATTCAGGGAGTCCACTGCTGGATCCAAGGGTTCAGACCAGAAGACCTCTGATCCGGTACCTTCGGTGTATTCCCCTGGATCCAAGAATCTTGGCTCTAGACCTTTAGATCAGAGGGTAGGCATCAATTAGGCATCATGCCTGGCTCCGTTTGAGTGGGTTTGCAGTGCCCTTCAAGACTTCTTTTGTTAACGCCCCCTTTGATGGTTCCACACTTTTTGGTCCCACTGTGAAAGAGACTTTGATCTGCAGTGAACAGGAAGGGAGGATCTTGTTGGCCATTGTGATCAGGTTTTCTGCCCCTCAGAGGTCCTTTTCCAAGACCCAGAAGAGAAGTAGTAATATGTGGTTCAGGAGGCACAGTCTCCCTTTCTAGATGTTCAGGCGGATTCCTCTTCCAGGGGATGTGGAAGAGGTTGCAATGGTAGACTTTGCTCCAGGGGCAGAGGAGGCCTGCCAAACCAAGGTTCTAGGGAGCCCTTCTCTGAAAAACCTACAACGTCCCTGAAGCATTGCCAGACTCTCCGTCCCTGGAGGCATTCGGGGGTCAGTTATCGCTGCACCTGCTAGCCTGGGCAAGTATTACAAACTATCATTGGGTGCTAGCAATTATATCCATGGGTTATTGCATTCCCTTTTTGAAAATTCCCCCAAAATTCAGTCCTCTTCTAGATGTGTTACCCAGTCAGGAAGAGGCAGCCCAACAGGAGGTTGTAAGCCTTCTTCAAAAAAGAGCCATCCAACAGGTCGCCACAGGACAGAGAGGATCTGGAACTTATTCCCTCTTCTTTTTAGTTCCAAAGAAAATGGGGGACCTACGTCCTATTTTGGATCTCAGTCAAATGAACCAGTTTCGCAGCCCCTGATACCCACTACTTCTGATTCGCAGGCCTCTACTGAAACCCATTTGTAGTCCAGTATGCCACGAGATGCTTCAACTGTAGAACCTGCAGATGTCTCTACCTTGGATGGGTCCGGAGCCACTGTGCAGGCACCGTCTTCTGAGGGTGTATTCAGGCCTACTGACTTGCGTATTAAACTGACTCCATCTTCTTCAAGGCCTAAATCTCGAACCATGCCTAAAAAACTGACGCCCAGACCGCATGGTCAGGCTTCTATGCCTAAAAAACTGGTAAGAATGGCTGAAGACCTTATTACTTTAATCAGGGGATGCCAGCCTTTCCCCTCTGAGACCTAGGACTGAGTTTGTTTATTATATTTCTGACCAGGATTCTGAATTTTATGTTTTCTCTGACCAGGATTTGCCCTTAACTATCTAATGAGGAGTCTGATGCTGAGGACTCCATTCCCTCTGCTGCCCCCCGAGGATTTCTCTTTTGGTGAAACCTTGCAGACTCTCAGGGAGCATTTTCATTGGAAAAGTCAGGATTTCTCTGATTCTAAAAAGAGGCTTAGGGATTTCTTACTCCTGACTCAGCACAGGCCTTTAGCCATACCTCCTGTACCAGATATTATTGATGCATTTGCAGAATCTAGCTTGACCCCTGACTCTTTACCTCCTGCTCCCAGGAAACCTGATAGATGTTACAGGGTCCCAGACTCTCATAAGTTCCTTTTCAAAAATCGAACTGCGGATCCAGAAACCATTTCACAGGGGTCTAAGAGCATTAAAGCTACTACTGCCAAAAATCCTACCCACTCTGATAGAGACTCCAGGGCGCTGGATAGATGGGGTAAGAAGGTATAATTAGGGTCTTAAACTGCCAGATATTCATTGTGCATACAGCTGCAGTCATCACACTTGGGTTATCCTGCCGTCAGGTGGGTCCTCGGTCGGCCGAATTCCAAAGTCTAAGTCCGGCATCGTTTCTTCCCTGACGTCAGTGCGGCAGGGGTATAAAAGAGGCAGCCAACGCCATTTTCTGCAGTCTTTCTTGCCGCGCGGTGCCGGAAGCAGAAGCAGTTCGCAAGTGCCGGTCGGCCAGCTCCTGAGATTTACGAAAAGTATTTCAGCCGAAGTCTTCTTTAAAGCTAAGTACCCCGTTGGGGAAAACTTTTCTTGCCTCAGACCGATGTCAGACAAAGTTAATAATTGCGTTTCTTGTGGGAAGCAAATACCGCATAAGGATTTTCACTCTTACTGTATACCTTGCTTAGGGCCAGAACACGACATCTCGGCCTGCCGTTTTTGTGCTAGGTTTAACAAGCGCACTATTAAGCGCCAAGGCCGACTACCGGTTCTCAGCGAGGCGCCTACGCAGCCCCTAACTACTGATGAAACTATTTTACTGGTGACTTCAGTACCCGAGGTCTCAGGTTCCTCGGTCCCCATTCCCACTGCAGATACCGACGCCACTCTTGGCGGAGAAACGGAAAGTTTAGCGAGGCCTGCCATTTCTGAAGGTGTTTTCAGGCCTACCACCTTATCTATTAAATCGTTCACTAAATCTAAAGCTCCAATGAAAATTAAAAAACAGGGTCCTCAAACCCCCTCTTTGGGTACCATGCCTAAAAAAACAGATGCTTAAAATGGCTGAGGATTTGATTTCACTCATCAGGGGTTCTCAACCCCCCTCAGACAAAAGACCCAGGATGGAGGAAGACTACCCTTCCTCAGATCAGGCATCTATTACTTCAGGCCTTTCTGAGGACCTGGATTACGCCTATTCCCCTTTTGAAGACTCTGATGCTGAGGAGTCTATTCCCTCGGTCTACCCCCCTGAGGACTACTCTTTTGGGGAAACCCTACATACATTGAGAGAACACTTCCACTGGGAAGGCCAAGATTACTCCGATTCCTAGAAAAGGCTCAGGGAATTTCTGCTGCTTCCCCAGCATAGGCCCCTGGCTATTCCTCCTGTCTTAGATATTTTGGTTGATGTGTACGCAGAAGCCAGTCTTAATCCAGACTCTCTACCTCCTGCCCCTGTTAAACCAGACAGATATTACCGGGTTCCTGATTCTCACCAGTTCCTTTATAAAAGCCCTACTGCTGACCCAGAAACTATTTCTCAGGGTCCCAAGGGGATTAAGGCCTCTACTGCTAAAAACCCTTTACCTTCAGAGAGAGATTCAAGAGCATTAGAAAGGTGGGGGGAAAAGGTGTATACATCGGCCACTTTAACATATGAAATTGACAGTTTAATGCCCTCATGGTTAAAGTTCTTGCTATCTCAGCTGAAAAGCAAAATGACACAAACAGAACAACCTGATTTGAAAGAGTTACAGGATTTGTTGCATGGAGCAGAACAAGTGGGGAAACGTACCTTACAGTGTGGTTTTGATGCTTTAGAGGCCTCATGCAGAGCTGCTGTCACGGGGTCTGTCATACGTAGACACGCTTAGCTCAAAGAACAAACCTTACCAGATCATGTCAAAGCAAAATTATTAGATGCACCACTACAAAAAGATGTACTGTTCGGTGTTAAAGCTGAGGAGGTACTAAAGAAAATGGAGGAAAAAGCGAAATCTATGCAAACAGTTAAAGATTTCTTGCAGGTGCAGCCTCCACGCTTCGGCAGAAACTGGCCTTCAAAAAATTGGTCCTTTCCAGCCACGGACAGACCCCAAAGGGGTAGATACAGACGCCCAAGGGGTAGAGGACAACCTCAAGGATCTTACAGAGCTAGGCAATGGCAATCACCAGCCCCAAGAGGTGGAGAAGAAAGAACGCAGTCATTTAGAAAACAGACGCAATGATTTTCCCCTATGCCTGCCAAACAAAGCTATAATGGCAGCACCTTTGGGCGGAAAACTGGCCTTATTTTCAAAAAATGGCACATTGTTACAAAGGACAAATGGATTCTGGATATTATAGACAGAGGCTACAGATTCCACTTTCACACCCTTCCAAAAATGAGGGGCATGCCAAACCTGCCACAAAATCAATGGGCAGAGGCACAAAAACAAATTTCCGCTCTCATGGATATGAAAGCAATTCAAGAGGTACCTGCAAAAGAACAAGGTCAAGGTTTTTATTCAAGACTATTTCTGGTACCAAGGAAGGACAAAGACTGGAGACCCATCTTAGACCTATCTGTTCTAAACACATATCTAGAGGTACCAAAATTCAAGATGCTCACATTACAGCAGCTTCTTCCCATGCTGGGCAAGGAGTCTTGGCTGGTAATGTTGGACCTCAAGGAGGCATACCTGCATGTCCCTATCAGACAAGATTGCAGGAGATACCTCAGATTTCTTGCAGGTTCAACCCATTATCAATTCTGTGCATTGCCCTTTGGCTTATCTACTGCACCCAGAGTGTTTACGAAATGCCTGACATCAGGAATTGCTTTCTGCAGACAACGAGGAATACAAATCTGCCCATATCTGGACTGCCTGATCCAAGTGGACAGCAAGGACATTCTATTGCAGCATCTGGCGTTTGTAATAAAACTGTTAAATTGCGTGGGATGCACAGTAAACAAAAAAATCAAAACTAATACCCTCTCAACAGATAATTTTCCTGAGTGCCAGCTTAAATACAGTGGCCCAGATGGCTTACCTCACGCCAGACAAATCAGAGCAACTGTCTCAATACTTCAACAAAATGGCAACTTTAACCAGGCTAACTGCAAAGAAAATCCTGCAGGCTCTGGGGTTCATGGCATCTTGCAGTCTACTAATACCATTTGCAAAGCTGCATATGAGGAAACTACAATGGTACCTAAAAAACTTATGGTCTCAACACAGACACAGCTTGGAAACAATTTTACCACTCATTCCATGCCTTCAAAAGGAATTTTTGTGGTGGGCTCAAGCATGCCAAAGAAACACGGGTCTCCCTTTCTGTATACCTCAAGCAAGACAAGTCATCACAACAGACTCCTCAGACTACGCATGGGGAGCACACATGGCAGACCAGTGCATCCAGGGAAAATGGTCCCAAAAACAGATGCACCTACACATCAACCAAAAGGAGATGCTAGCTGTGCAAAATGCTCTTATGACTTTCAAGGACCTACTGCAACCGGGCCAGCTATTGATAAGGACAGACAATGCCACAGTCATGTGGTACATAAACAGGGAGGGACACATTCATACCCCCTGTGCAGGCAAGCTATGACTCTGTTGAACACAGCATTGGAATTACAAGTTCAACTACAGGCACAATTCCTGCCAGGGAAGGAAAACACTTTGGCAGACAACTTTAAGCAGAAATATGACAGACCCTCACGAATGGAAGTTGCATCCTCAAGTCTTCTCAAAGATAACTCAAGCATGGGGACAGCCAGACATAGATCTATTTGCCTCCCACAGCAATTACCAATTGGAAAAATTCTGCTCAAGGACCTATTATCCACAGGCCTGGAAAGTGGATGCACTATCTTTCAGTTGGACAGCATTGACAGTCTACGCCTTCCCGCCTCTACCTCTACTGACCAAAGTCCTATTAAAAACAAGAGCAGAGAGGCCAAAAATGATTCTCATTGTTCCAGATTGGCCACAACAGCACTGGTATCCTCTCCTAAAGAACCTGTCAAACTCACCACCATGGATCCTACCTCAAGTTCCTCTTCTGTTGTCACAGCACAACTACAAGATCCTTCACAGCCAGCTCAGAACTCTAAATTTAGCTGCATGGAAAATACCTTAATTTGCCAACAGACTCTCCTCTCCAAGGAGGTACAGGATGTCATCTTGGAGGCCAGGAGACCCTCTACTAGAAAAACCTACTCCGCCAAATGGAAACGATTTTGCTCCTGGAATCGAGCAAAGGGCCAGAATCCTTGGGTAATAAATATACCTCAGATTTTACAGTACCTAGATGAGATGTTCAACAGTGGCCTTTCCTTCTCTTCCATCAAGATCCACGCTTCAACAATTTCAGCACAATACAGTACGGATCCTCCTTTATTTTCACATCCTCTATTAAGGCAGTTCCTCAGAGGGGCAAAAAATATAAAACCCCCACGGAAACCACCAGCTTCAGCTTGGGACCTCAACTTCGTACTGGAGAAGCTGACACTGCCTCCTTTTGAGTCGGCCTCTTCAGCAGAGCTACAATACTTGTCATGGAAAACAGCTTTGCTTCTGGCTATTACCTCCGCACGCAGGGTTTCGGAGCTACAGGCCCTCATGGCTGTGCAACCATTCATCATTTTCCATCAGGACAGGGTTTCCTTACGAACCAACCCTACCTTCATGCCAAAGGTGGTATCCAGTGTGGCTTTGAATCAGACTATTCATTTACCTACCTTTTATCCAAATCCCCAGAACAAAGGGGAGAGGCTACACCACTCCTTGGACATTCACAGGCAATTTCATTATTACTTGGACAGAACAAAATCATTCAGGAAATCTGAGCAGCTCTTGTGTCCTATGCGACAGGTGCTCAAGGAAAGGCGATTTCCAAACAGACTATTTCAAAATGGATAGCCCACTGCATACGCTTTTGTTATTCATTTCATGGAAAATCAGTGCCTGTATACATCAGATCCCACTCCACCAGGGCTACAGCTACCTCAGCAGCTTTCCTCAGGGGGGTCCCTACTAAGGACATTCTGGAAGCAGCTACTTGGAGTTCAGTGCATACTTTCACCAAACACTACCACCTTCCACTATACTCAAAATCTAGAGCGGGCTTTGCCACAGCAGTCCTGCAGGGCATTCCAGCCCCTCCTAATTCTGCTTAGTACCAGCCACCCTTACTTAGCTTTGGGATTCTACCCAAGTGTGATGACTGCAGCTGTATGCACGATGAACATAGTACAGTTTTGTACCTACCATAAATGTAGATGTTCGAGTGCGCATACAGCTGCAGTCCAGGTTACCCTCCCTCCATCCCCTGTTAGGACAGAGCTTATGACAAACACCTTTAACATACAATCTATTTGGGGTATTCCTATATGGTGTATTTGCTTGCAACTACTGTTTTGATTTATCTACTTGTGTATGTTTGCATAACATCATGTATTGCCTTCCTTTCTGGGGGCACCTGACATCTGGGGCAAGAAAAACTGAAGAAAATGGCGTCGGCTGCCTCTTTTATACCCCTGCCGCACTGACGTCAGGGAAGAAGCGACGACAACCGACGCCGGACCTAGACTTTGGAATTTGGCCGACCGAGGACCCGCCTGACGGCAGGATAATCCAAGTGTGATGACTGCAGCTGTATGCGCACTCGAACATCTACATTTATGGTAGGTACAAAATTGTACTTTTCATATGTTGAAGTATCAGCAGCATATTACTGGATTGCTTAAACAGAAAATTATGTTTCCTGATTGTGCTGAAAATAAGGATTTGCAGGATGTATTGCATTCAGTTGAACAGGTTGAAAAACATACTTTGCAATGTGGTTTCGACTCTCTCTAGAGGCATCTTGCAGGGCTGCTGTAATTGGGTCTGTACTTAGAAGGCATGCTTGACTTAAGGAGCAATCCCTACCAGATCATGTTAAAGCAAAATTACTGGATGCTCCCCTAAACCAAGACCACCTGTTTGGCAATAAGGCAGAAGAAGTTCTTAAAAAGATGGAAGAAAAAGCTAAATCTATGCAAACTGTTAAAGATTTTTTTACAAGTACAACCTCCAAGATTTAGTAGGCATTAACCTTCCAAGAATTGGTCCTTTCCTGTCTCTTCCAGACCTTCTCAGTCAAAAGCCAGATCCAGCAGAGCTCCCAGGCTACAGTCCCAGGGTACGCACAGGGCTAAGCAGTGGGGGGCCTCCACTTCCAAATCTGGAAGTAATAGGACTCCCCCCATGGTAAGCTGTCTCGGTGACTTCCTTTTGAGGAAAGATTGCTCTTCATGCAAAGAACTGGGAACTCATTACCTAGGACAAATGGGTTTTAAATATAGTGTCCCAAGGATATAGATTTCACTTCCACAGGTTGCCAACACTAAGCGGGTGGCCAGACCTACCCCTAAATCAGTGGGCAGAGGCCCAAAAACAAGCACTTTCCCTCTTAAGCATGGAGGCTATTCAGTTGGTACCAGAGGAGGAAAAGGGACGAGGTTCCTACTCAAGACTTTTCCTGGTACCCAGAAAAGACAATTCATGGTGTTCTATCCTGGACCTGTCTACTCTAAACACCTTCTTGGAGATTCGAATATTCAAGATACTGACTCTTCACCAGTTGCTTCCTATGCTAGGCAAAGATGCCTGGTTGGCAAAACTAGATTTAAAAGAAGCATACCTGCACATCCCAATCAGGGAATCTTGCAGAAGATACCTACGCTTCAAAGCAGGCGACGCGTACTATCAGTTCTCTGCACTGCCCTTTGGCTTATCTACTGCGCCCAGGGTATTCACAAAGTGCCTAGCTCCAGTTATTACATTTTGCAGGCAAAGAAATATTCAGATATACCCATACCTGGACGATTGTCTAATTCAGGCAGAAAGCTGGGACATAATTTTGAATCATCTGGCCTTTGTACAAAGGGTTCTAACTTATCTGGGGTACACCATAAATGAAAATAAATCAAACCTGGTACCCTGTCAACAAATTATATTCCTGGGCGCAAGCTTGAATACAACTTCCCAGATGGCTTTCCTCACGCCAGAGAAACATTCATTTGACAACCTACTTCAAACAAGTGGCTAAAAAAACCCTGCTTATCAGCAAGGCAAGTACTGCAAGCCTTGGGGTTCATGGCCTCATGCATTCTTCTAATTCCATATGCAAGACTGCATATGAGAAACTACAGTGGTAACTAAAAAGCCTATGGTGTCAACATTCTCGGGATCTAGAAGCAACGATTCCTATCATACCTTGCCTACACCTAGTGTTCCTTTGGTGGGCAGAGGCCTGCCACCAAATCAAGGGACTACCTTTCACCCCACCCCCTGTCGCCCAAACCATAACAGACGCATCAGACTATACATGAGGGACTCACCTGGAAGGGAAGTGCGTTGAGGGCAAATGGAACCCAACTCAAATGCACCTGCATATCAATCAAAAAGAAATGTTAGCTGTACAGAATGCTCTGACAGCCTACAAGGACCACGTTCTTCCAGGACAACTGATGGTAAAGACAGACAACACGGACAACACCACTGTTAGGTTGTACATAAACAAGCAGGGGGGGTACACATTCTTACCCAGTCTGCAGACTAGCCATGACATTGTGGAACACAACCTTGAGCTACGAAGTCCACCTACAAGCTCAATTTCTGCCAGGAAAATTGAATACACTGGCAGACTAACTAAGCAGAAACCTCATGGAACCACACGAGTGGAAACTGGAACCAAGGATTTTCAACATGTTGACAAGGAAATGGGGGAGCCCAGATATAGACCTGTTTGCCTCTCTGCAGAACTACCAATTGGACAAATTTTGCACAAGGACTCCCCACAAACAAGCCTGGAAAGTGGATGCTCTGTCCTTCAGCTGAAAAAAACTATCAGTCTATGCCTCCCCCCCCCCCCCCCCTCTGCCTCTGCTCTCCAAGGTACTACAAAAAATCAAACAGGACAAACCAAGGATGATTTTGATTGCTCCAGACTGGCCATGCCAACACTGGTACCCCCTCCTGCACAGTATGCCACTGTTATCCCCATGGCACCTGCCTCAGACTCCTTCCCTGTTGTCTCAGCAGGAGAACCAGATTCTGCACCCTCCGCTTCTAGCACTGAACCTAGCAGCCTGGCTAATTATCTAATCTCTGCTGTACCACCCCTCAGTAAACCTGTGATTGATATCATTTTAGAGGCAAGGAGGCCTAGTACTAGAAAATCTTATGCTGAAAAATGGAAAATATTATGTGCCTGGAACCAATCTCAAGGGATGAGCACTGCAGCGCCCAATTTACCTCAGATTTTACAATACTTAACTGAGATGCTTCACAAGGGCCTGTCTTTTTCCTCCATCAAAATTCACGCCTCAGCCATTTCAGCTCATTATAACACAGAACCCCCCTCTTCTCTAATCCACTGCTCAAGCAGTTCCTCAGAAAGGCAAAAAATTTGAGACCACCCAGGAGAGCCCCAACCTCCAGCCTGGGACCTTAACTTTGTTTTTGAGAACTCACTCTACCTCATTTCGAGCCAGCTACTACTGCAGACTTAAAATGTCTTTCTTTTAAAACGGCTTTCCTTTTAGCAATCACTTCAACAAGAAGGGTGTCTGAATTACAGGCCCTTATGGCAGGTGGAGCCTTTCGTCATCTTTCATGTGGACAGGGTGTCCCTCAGAACCAATTCATCCTTCATGCCCAAGGTGGTATCCAGTGTGGCTCTTAATCAGTCCATTCATTTGCCAACCTTTTTTTTCCCCAATCCACAGAACAAAGGGGAATGGGTACTGCATTCCTTAGATGTGCACAGGCAACATAGATTCTACTTGGACAGGACTAAACCTCAAAAGAAATCTGAACAACTGCTGGTGGCATTTGCTGCAGGGGCAGAGGGGAAGGCTATTTCAAAGCAAACCATTTCTAAATGGATAGGACATTGCATTAATTTCTGTTATAAGCACCATGGAAAACCTATCCCCCAGGGGATCAGGCATCACTCCACCAGGGCTGCATCTACCTCTACAGCCTTTCTCAGAGGAGTCCCTACCAGGGACATCCTAGAAGCTGTTACCTGGAGTTCTGTACATACTTTCACTAAGCATTATCATTTGCCAACTTTCTCTAAATCCAGAGCTGGCTTCGCCACTGCAGTCTTGCAGGGCTTTATAGCTGGTCCTAATGCTATCTAAATTCCTCCTCCCAACCATAGCTTTGGGAATCTACCCAAATGTAATGACTGCAACAGTGAAACATGAAGAACATAATACAGTTGTGTACACTTACCATAACTGTAGATGTTCGAGTGTATTCACTGTTGCAGTCCTGGTTACTCTCCCTCCAGCCCCCTAATGTCTTTTGGCTGTACCTCTACTTTCCTTTACTGTGCTTCAAAGCTTTTTGGCGTATTTGCTTTTTTGTTGGAGGTATATCTTTGTATTTTTTATATTTAATTGCTTCCCATTAGGGGGGCACCTGACATCTGGAGCAAGAAAAACTGATGTAATGGAGTCTGCTGCATGTTTCATACCCCTAATGACCTGACGGCATGGAAGAAGGGACAGCATCTGATGCAGGACCCAAGACTTTGTTAATCAAGCAAGCAGATGAACCAAGTGTAATGACAGTGAATACACTCGCACATCTACATTTATGGCAAGTGTACACAACTATATTTTCTCCAACCTCACTCATTCTCAGGGCTCTAGGATCGATGACTGTCATTTATTTGGTTCTGATGGCTCTGTACCATATGAGGGTCCTTCAGTGGACCCTTGCAGTTCAGTGGTCAGAGTGGCAGCATCCCCTATCCTTTCCCATTCAGCTCACCCCGGTGTGTCACAAGCATCATTCGTGGTGGATTCGTTCACCGGATCTCCTAGTAGGTAGGCCTTTCATTCCTCCAACTCCTGCGGCGACGGTCACCTCGGACGCTTCCCTCCTGGGTTGGTGGTGGGGCATTTCCAGGGGCAGACTATCCAAGGGACATGGTCACCCCCAGAGACCAAACTGCACATCAACATTCTGGAGATGAGGCCAGTCCTTTTTATCTTTGCAAACCTTTCAAGACTGCCTTCATCAGGGGACAGTTGTGGTTCTTTCAGACAACATGGCTGTTGTGTAGTACATAAGCAAGGGGGCACACATTCTTATCTACTGTGTCGTGAGGCCATGAGTGTTTGGGAGTGGGTGATGGCCACGGGGTGCTTTCTCATTGCAACGCACATTCCCGGAGCATCCAACGTGTTGGCTTACAAATCGAGCAGGGCTATATTGACGACTCACGTGGGGTCCCTGAATCCAGTGGTTGCTCAACAGATCTTCTGTCAGTGGGGTTTTCCAAGCTGTGATGTGTTGGCATTTCCTCTCATCTACAAATGCAACAACTTCTTAACATTGATCCACCTAGAGGGGGAATCCCCACGCTCACCCACAGTTGGCCTCCGGGTCTCCTGTATGCCTTTTCTCCGTTACCTCTAATTCCCAGAGTACTTCAGAAAGCCAGATGCCTCAAGAGTCAACTGATTCTCATTGCCCCCTTTTGGTCTTGGCAGGTGTGGTTCCCCCTTCTACGGTCTCATTTGCGGCATCTACCCTGGGTGCTCGATCCAATTCCGGATCCTTCTCTCCTACAGCTCCTGAATCTTCAGACCCTATGTCCGACAGTATGGTATGTCCACTTCCAGTGATTTTGACTAAGTCCAGGTTAGCTTCACCCGTAAAGGAGATTATTTTTGCTTCCCAGAGGTCTTCTACTAGGAAAGTTTATTCTAGTAAATGGAAGAAGTTTTCAGTTTGGGCAAGGAATAATAATTTCGACCCCTATTCCTGAAATGCTTCTCTTTTTGACCTCTCTCTTTAAGGAAGGAGCTAGTTTCTCCATGATCAAGGTACAGTTGGCAGCGATTTCAAATTTTCACTTTGGTGGTGATTCTGCCTTTTTTGCGCGCCTCTGTAAGGCCTTTTTAAAAGGGTTTTTTCTATTACGGCCTCCTGTTAGAAACCCTTCTCCTCCATGGTATTTGACTTTGGTCCTGCAGGCTTTGACAAAACCATCCTTTGAACCAGCATCTTTGTGTGATATTAAAATTCTCTCCTGGAAGACTGCCTTTTTAGTAGCAATAACTTCAGCAAAGAGAGTTTGAGTTGCAAGCTTACTGTCAAGCCACCCTACTTAATTTTCCACATGGACAGTGTGTCTCTAAAACCTGATCCATCTTTCATTCCTAAAGTGGCCTTGCCAGCGAATTGCAGTCAATGTATTCATCTACTAGTGTTTTCTTCTAACTGTTCCAACAAGGGGAATATATTCTGCACACATTGGACGTTCGTCAATTTCACTTTTATTTACATCGAATGTGAGAATTTAGGCCATTCAGACCAACTATTTGTTGCTTTCTCTTTAAATAGAAAGGGCAGGGGTATTTCGAAAGTCAGGGTTTCCTGCTGGATTTCGCAGTGTTTGTTCGGTCTTTCAGCTTTTCCTGGTTAGGGGTCGCCACAGTGGAACTCCGGTCCGCTAATGATTGGCAGATAGATTTTTACGTGCTGAGTTGCCAGCCCTGACGCACGACCTTCAACGAAGGTACGCCCATTCACGCATGTCTCCACGCAGAAGACTGTAGCTGCGAATTGAACTGGACAGCGTCTTAAGTGTATTTCTTATATTTATTCTTCAGAAGGTATTACCTGAGCTACACGAGTGAGGGCTAATTCTACCAGGGCAGTTTTCTACTTCCACTGCCTTTGCAGATTGTCACTCTTTTTAGATGACATTTGAGCAGCAGCAACGTGGTCTTCTCCCCATATGTTTATTTCCCATTATAAGTTGGATTTGATTTCCAGAGGAAGGGCTTCATTTGGCTACATGGTTCTTTGGCATGTCCTTTCTTGAGAACCTCCCAGGATTTAGGTAGCTGAGGACTCTGACCCTCACGTGAGGAATGGTGACTAGGTAACATTAGATTTGTGGTTATGTACTTACCATAACTTAGCATATGTGTTATCTGTAGTCACCATTCATCACGATCCCATCCTCCAGCCCCCTTCCTGGAAAATTGGTTGGATTTGGAGGTTCTGTTTTGTTTAAATACTTATCTGTCTTTCTTCCTTCCTTCCTTATGCAAACTCTATCTGAGGGAGTGTAGGGCCAGCAGAGCATTATGGGAGGGGAGAAGCTTGAGCTAAGCTGTGTTCTGAGTATGCCAGCTCAGATCCAAGACCCTAACATCATGAATGGTGGCTACAGATAACGCCGATGCCAAGTTATGGTAAGTTGTTCTTCTTTTGGCTTTTCCCGGTTAGGGGTCGCCACAGCGGAACTCCGGTCCACTAATGATTGGCAGTAGATTTTTTTACGGGTGCCGAGGTGCCAGCTCGACGCCCAACCTTCAACGAAGGAACGCCCATTCTACACACATTTTTCAAACGCCACTCAACTACGGGGAGGGCATGCAGACTCCACAGAAGGCTCTCCAGCCGAGAATCGAATGGGAGAACCTATTGCTATGAGGCAACAATGCTACTGCTGCACCACCGCGGCTTATGCCAAGTTATGGTAAGTACATAACTATAATTCACCTTTGTTGAATCTGTGCTAGACTCCATCATGTCATCTGTGTCAGTTGCTCCAGACTACACCATATTGATATATACATACAAACATATGAACCAAAAACATAGAACGGAAATAGCTTTTATGTAGAATAAGAAAATCCAAAAAATCAATTATTAGTCCACTATAAGAATCACAATTCACGCAGTTTCCCTTAGTACTTTCATCTGTTTAATATTAATACTTCGGAAATGTATACATGTTTTCCTATGTGCTGCTGTTCTGATTGGTGCTGAGTAGACTTTACCCTTTACTAAGATTTGTTGAAACTAATTTTTGGCTGTACACTGTGTTTTTTTACATGGTATTAGATTACAGTTTGTACAAGGTTATTAGACTGTGATTTCTAGATAAAATCGGTCATGTACAAATAAAGTGGTATCAACAGCAGTAAGAAAGACACATTTCTAACTATAGCGGGGCTGCTGTGCACCACAAGTTATCAATAAAAGTTTGAATTTTCAATTAGTGACAGGATAGGAGGAGATGAAATGAAAATGGTGATGGATAGCTAATCTACGGGAAAGTCTTGAAGTTTGGATGCTAGGAGGGAAGAAAGCAATAGAGATCTGGAAGGTTTTGTTTAAAAGGAGGAGAAACACTAACATACCGAAGGAAAGCTGCAGTGGCTGTAATGTCTAAAGATGGTGAATACCCATCAGATCTAGCTTTGTATTTGTCCATTTCAGTTATAAACCATGACCATACCATAAAGTGTTTGTCTGTAATGGCTAAAAGAATGTCAAAGGTGATGCCAAAACTGATAGATATGGATCAGTGTGGTTTTATGAAGGGGAGGCAAACATTTGACAACATTAATAGAACACTGATCCAGAGTGAAGCGGAATGTAAGAAAATACCACTGTTGTTGGGTCTTAATTCATAGAAAGCATCTGCATTCCATGACACTACAATAAGGTCAACTAGGAAGGGTGTATGAGGGATTGGAGGCGAAAATTAAACTGTCTGGGGGAGTTCCATTCATAGGTTCATAGGTGTTTACTAGGCTAATGACCACAAAGGCCTTTTTAAGCCTAGCCATGTATCCCAAATCCCTGACTAGTTCTGATAACTCTTGATAAGTGTAAGAAAGGGCCTGAGCAGATGAACCATTTACAAGGTTACCTGTTTGCATCAGAGACATAGGTGCCAAACCAGGGATGAATTTCCAGTTTCCCATCCAGTTGTCCCAGTTACACTTGAATAAAATTCTCAAAGTCTGTTTGAACATAGGAACCAGACAGGGGTGCCCTATTTGGCCTTTATTGGCATTATATTTAGAAGCAGTGGCAAAGAAAGTAAGGTACTCAGAAATTCAAGGATGTAATTGGTATAGTGTTCAAGAAAGTTGACTATTTCTAGATATTATTTTGTACCTGATAAAATTTGAAAAAGGACATTTTAATGTTGTGCAACATTCTGAGCAAGTTTCAAGTCTTTTTCAGGATACAAAATTAATGAAGATAAAACAGACAGTAGCTCTACGTTATGTATCCCCCCACACAAATTGGTTCAGCAATACTCATATTTACTGGGACATGAAAAAATGTAGTACAGTGTAGTTCAGATTAATGGTGAGTGTGGAAGAGAGGTGAAGAAGAGAGTACAGGCAGGATGGAGTGGGTGAAGAAGAGTGTCAGGAGTGATTTGTGACAGACTAGTACCTGTAAGAGTGAAAGGGAAGGTCTACAAGAGGGTAGTGAGACCAGCTATGTTATATGGGTTGGAGACTGGCATTGACAAAAAGGCAGGAGTTTGAGCTGGATGTGGCAGAATTAAAGATGTTAAGATTTCCACTAGGTGTGACGAGGGTGGACAGGATTAGGAATAAGTATATTAGAGGGTCAGCCCAGGTTGGAAGGTTTGGAGACAAAGCCAGAGGGGCACGATTACGTTGGTTTGGACATGTGCTGAGGAGGGATGCTGAGTATATTGGGTAAAAGATGCTAAGGATGAAGCTACCAGGTAACAGGAAGGCCTACGATAAGGTTTATGGATGTGGTGAGAGAGGACATGCAGGTGGTTGGTGTGACAGAGCAAGATGCAGAGGACTGGAAGAAATGGAAACAGGTGATCTGCTGTGGCGACCCCTAACGGAAGCAGCCAAAAGAAATGATGATGACAGTGCTGGCAGTATGGGTTAAAAAGGATTCTTTTATGGCAGCTAAGGATGCGTGGGAAGAGACTAAATAAAAGGTAATACAAAATCTATGAACTGGAAAATCTGTTTTATGGATAGGAAGGTAAAAACAGTGAAAATGTTTGTAGTGCATTTAATTTTATGCACGTCAAGCATATTTTTATCAACCAGAGATGATGTGGATGATGATTAATAGAGTTAAAGGATTTTATCTGAGAGGGCAAGAGCCCAAGTGGGGTAAGTTGACCATCCAATAGAATAAGTTTTTTGGGATTACTTGATTTGAAGGGATTTTTCAGAGCTACACAGTTAAGACTTGCTTATACATACCACAAGCAGAGAACTGTAATTCAAAGTGGAAAAGGATGATGATGGAATGGGGAAGCTCAAGAAATGGAGAGACTTGCATTTTGGATGCAGATTTTTGAGTAACAATAACTGTACAGAATGTTACATTCATGAAGTAGAAGAAAGTATTCTAAAAAAAAAAAACTAAGCCAACACGGAGGTGGAGAAAGGAGACTCTGCCAGTAGGGATGACTACAATTAAGGGTACAAAGAATATGCAAGAGGGGGCTGGAATTTACTGAAGAAAACTGGCAAAAGAACCCCAAGGTATTGGGAGCAAGTAATTAGAGAGGAAAAGGTAGTAGAATGTGACGAGGCCAGTAATACAGTTAGACTGCAGGTTAGAGATTGCCTTCCAAAACGATCAATGACTGATATCGGATTATAGGCAAAAAAAGTTAACTGCTGCTGAAAAAGAGTACCTAATAGGGTTTTATAAAATATTGCATAATTATAGGAATCAATCGGAGGACGTTAAAAAGGTTTGGGAAGAGTGACTGGATAAGCAGTTCGCAAAGAAACAATGAGAGGATGTATGTATGGCTTCCAAATAAGCATCAAAGTCTAGAGGATTTAGGATTTTTGCTTGGAAGTGTTTACAAAGGTATTTTTATAACCCAAGCTGAGTCCAAAGAAATTTTCCTTTGGTAGATTGCAAATATTGGGGATGTGATGTGGAAGAAAGAGGTAACTGGGAGCATAGTTTTTTGTGGTGTAAAAATTCCCTGCAGACTACTCTCGTCAGAAATACAGGGTGAGCAAATTAGTGTAACTAAGAAAATTATTTTTTTTAAGTTGTGATAAAGAATCTGAATTGCCTTGAATATTGTAAGGTCTTGCTGAGTTTAATTCTGGTGGCTGCAAAAATAAATTACTAGAAAATGGAAATCAAAGTTTAAACCAACCACACTAGAAGTATAATAACAAAGATAAAAGAACTGGAAGTAAGATATTTAGAAAAACATAAAAGAAAGTTAACATGGGTAAGGCAAGGTCCATTATCAACTTGGCATGCTTCCAGCCCATCCTCCACATGTCATAATGCATAAGAAAAGTACCACTTTCCCTCCTATAAAAAAAGGTTGCAACAGATAAAAGAAACTGCCCTCTGCTGTCATTTCTTTATCATGTCTTTTTGATATTTGTGGTTTGTAGGTGATATTTCTGAAGATATGAAGAACAAACGTATTACATCAACATAAGTCCAACAAACATTAGGACCACCCGGCAAATAAAAAAATTTACCTGGCTGCTTATCACCCTTCTCTGTCCCACAAGACACCTCATTGCCCCTCTCTTCCAGATCTTCATTGCAACTCTGTACAAGGAAGAATAGCCCCAGGCTGCTTTTGTTTTGTATTTGTTAAAAGTTTTATGTATTTGTGCATAAAAGTCATTCCTGTTTTGATTTACTTACATTTTTCACTATTTAATATTTTTTTCTTTCTTTTTCATTTTAGTTAGAAATCTTTCTTTTCTGATTTGTACCTTGACCCTATTTTTTTAGCATGGAAAGTTTGTTGTTTTTGTAGGAGGAACATTCCTCTTCAGTTCATGCATATGGAGCATCTTTATTTCTTAGGAGATAACCACTGTGCTTACAAGTACCTAAACTGTTGGAACTTCACCAGACTGACATTAAAACACAAGAAAAAGGTGTTGAAAGATGACAGATTTTCAGTCAACAGTTTTTGAATATTCAGAAGTGTCTTCTGGATCAGGTGGTGTAGTTAAATCCTTATCACACTTGGCAATAAAGTTGGTAGGACTTCGTCAGTCCAACACTGAGAACTTGTATAGGTAACGTGTTGAGGATTGTTAACTTGCTTGAGAGTGAATGGCCTTTAGTCTACTGATATTTTAAAGAGCATGTTTCTCTGGTGGACCAGGTACTTGTTCTGGGTACCTGGCATTTTAGATACAGTTCCACTGTCTTGATTATGGTGGGTAGGCATATGCCTTAATGGTAATTGCCTTTTCTGTTTTTTCCATCAGTGGCATGTTAGTTGTCAGTCAGACCATTGCTAGACATTCTGCCTCACCTGCTTGCGTAAGTGTAAGCTTCCAGATGTGTCAGTAAAGGTATTAACGACATTTGACAACTCGTCACTTTAACATTCAGGTCAATAGGTGATCCCCTCCACACACAGATCCTGTGGTTCATGCTGCCATTATCACCACTTTTCCATTATGGCATACTCCGTCCTCCACATCTCCTTCAATGACCAACTCTCCCAAGAGGTTTGCTCTTTCTGGTTCCATTGCAGATTTCTAAGAAGCTAGTGAAATCCAGTGATTCTGAATACCCTCTCAGTAGATCCAGAGTGTGTTTTGATGACCTTTCATTTGGAATCTTTCCTGGACTCATTTCTGGAGTATTTATAAAATGAAAAGGGGTGTTAAACTCTATTTCTTTGCCTTCTAGATGGCTCCAGATTCGGAGACATCATGCATGAGATGCAGGTAAAAAGTGTCTGGCACATGAAACCTGTGTGTTTACCTCAATGGAAACCGTAAGAAACAAGTGCCTTCCTTAGCAGTCTTGCTGGTTATTCACTCATTTATTGGTCATACTGAAAGATATGACCAGGATTACATGTGAAAAACATAATGTACTGCCTTCTGTCCAAGAAAGGCCAACCAGATTTTCCATCCACAGAATTTTCAGGTTTGGCAGAGACTTCCAACTGTAGTGTCACCATCTCTATCACAATCCTGAGGAGGGGTCCTACTCTGCAAGGTCCAGCTCCTAGTTAAGTAATAAAAGAGTGTGAACATATTTTGGAATTGGTAGTAAGCTTTATCGACTTTTTAGCCTAGGGTTCCTTAATTCCATAATGTATATATTAGTTTCAGAAAGGTATGATTAAATGTGGCATGTTTTAAATAAGCTACCTGAGAGCACCTTGAAAATGCTTAAGACTCGGACGTTTACTGCCTGTGGCCTCAAACTTCACGATTTGCATGGCCTATAATGCCACAGTTGGGTCTGGAATCAGCATAATCGGAACCTGCTGACACTAGAGTTCTTGGCTGTAATTTGTACAGTTTGCTTAGGATACCAAGGAGACCATTTTGGATCCTTCAATTAATGGTACTCCTTATTCTAATAAGGGTATAAAGGAGGCAGTGGAAACCCTTATTTCTCTGGGGTTATTTTTTTTTGTTTTGTTTTTTGGAGGTGCTTTACCCCTCTGTCTGCAAACAGTCAAGTATCCAACATTTCTAGTAGAATTAATTATCTCATGGTGAGGAATTTGCAGCTCTAATAGGACATGAGCCTTTTGACGAGGCCATCATACCATCATGCAGGCAGACATTGGTGAGTTTGTGCTGTCACCAGCATTTTGGAATTGAAAGTATTTTTCTTCAAGTCCCATCCCCACCTCTGACTGGGTAACAGGCTACCTACTTGCATCACTGCAGGGTCTCAAAGCTATTTTGCTTTGAGTGCAAACTCCTTTGCTTTAGCTAATGACAGCTGCCACTAGGTGATGGCTTTGTGTGCTGTAAGTCTGCCCTCGGGACAACCAATAACTGTTGCCATACTTCATAGAATGTCCAAGGCAACTGAACATTACTGCCTTTCGCTGCCACTGCCTTCAAATGCCCAAGTCATTGGTATAACTTTAGTTACTTGAGCAGTATCCCTCTATGCTACTGGTGCTGCCCTCTGTTAGAGTAGAGTTTCATGCTGTGCAGTATTCTTTTGCTAGACACAGTGGTCAGAGAGGAGCCAACATGTGCTTTGAATTTGAGAGACCCCATAGCTCCAGCAACAAGAGGTGACGGGTGCTTGATAGCCATCTACCCACATCTGTGGCACAGGAAGGTCACTGGAATGGAGGCTGAATTCCCTAACCTCCATACTGAGGCCATGGTTACCAAAGGTTGCCCAGATATAATCAAGACTGCTCTCCAAGTGTCTTCCACTTTAGGTAACTGGACAGATGTCCTTCTCTGTGGGTATACCTGGAGAATGCTTCCATGGAGGTATAGACTAGGAAGAAAAATTCAATGTTTATACTATTCTTTTCTCTTCAAAGGGTCCATTCGTATTACTGCCATGTCTTACAGCAGCAGGAAGATCTTGCAAGGAATAAGTACAAAAGATTTTCAAAGAAAGAGGTATCCTAGAAGGTCCTTTAGACATGGAAGGACAAGGATACTACTCTAGGTTCTTATTAACCAGGCAAGGGACCCAAGGCCAGTCCTGGATGTTTAAACATATACGCACCCAAAAATTCCTTTTGCATGGTCTTGGTACAGTCTGTTCTCCCACAAGTCCTGAATGCCTAAGTCCACTTAAAAATTACCAAGCCTGTCTAGATGTTTCTCTACTTCAGTTTGGGATTATTCTGTTTTGACACCTCACCCCCTGTGAGTTCACTGAATGTATGGGCATTGTTGCAGTGCACTTGAGAACATGGGAGGCTTACGTATTCCTGTTTCCTTAGTGTGTGTGTTAGTCTCATCAGGTGAAGTATCTTATAATTTTCACCTGGTTGGGAGGTGACCGTGAACAGTACAAACTCCATGTGCATGTTTCTCGGGCATTTCTATAATACCAGAATTTGTTGGTTATGTTTGCTGTTGGCATGCATACTATTTCCTTTCTAAGTTTTTGTTCCTGTCCTCCCCGTATGCAGTAGCCATGTTTGGCTTGATGGCAGTGACCATCTTCATGACAAATCATTTTAGGTGAGGGTGTTGCAGTGGACTTTTTAGGTCCATTGGTTTCATCATACCAATCTTCCTTTCTTTCCTGGTGCCTCCCTCCTCACATGAGGGTTAGTTTTTTTTGCAAATTTCTCTCTGTGAAGCTATTCCTCTTGATGACGTCATTGATCACAATAACTACAAGCATATGATCCTTTGGGAGAGGAGCACTTCATGAGGTGAGACTGGTTGGATATTTGGTCTCTTCTAGAGTCTTATGTACATCTCATTGCTCTGGAAATGAGAGGTGTTCTTTGCTACATATAGATT
>NC_056741.1:1409088368-1409090868 GCF_019279795.1 Protopterus annectens
CAGTTCTGTGCTGATGTTTAAGCTTTATCTGAGAAAAAATGTTTAGGAGACTTGGAAGAGCAGTTTTATTCACCTCTTTATTGTGAAATTAACGTAAGGGTTGTAGTGTGCATCAGTTGCTGCTGCAGCTGAAAGCAAGTAGCTGAGGCAGATCTGACTGTTACGAGAGGGCCCCCAAGCTGTAGTTCTCTTACAGAGAGCATAGCTTGAAGTTAATTTTATCTGATTGTTAAACTCTGTAACATAAAGAAGCTATGGCCAGAATGTGTTAATTATGTTTGCGCAGAGGTAACTTAAATGGGTCTAGTGGATGTATAAGCATAAGAACAGAAGCCTATGAAGGGGAGGGTGGAACTGTGGTTATAGATTTATGTTTAAACTGTAGAGAGGTAAAAAGAGTAAAATTCTGGGCACAGGAAACGTGGTGGAGATAGTGTTAGGTTAAGAACTTGAAAGCCACTGCTTTTTTATTAAGCAGTAAACCCACAAGATACATGTTACTGTTTTCATGAGCTATGTGGGAGCACTTTCTCATTGTGATTCTCACTTTCCTTTTGCCTGCTGTGACAGGATTACATTAAAGGACGAAGTTTTTTGGCAGTTCAGCTTTAATCTTCTGAGAGGAATAAGGTGCAGTTAGTCCCACACCCTATCTCACTGTTAAGTTTTATAAAGATTTACTTTGTGTATGTGAATAACAATGTGTATATCTGTAGGATTCAAGTTATAGGTGTTAGGACCTGGTGCCATTTAAAACTTTGAGTGTTCATCTCTGTCCTCGTCCCACAGTAACTGTACCCAAGTACCTTTCTTTGTAACATTCCATTTCTTTCTTGCCAGAGAGAGAGAAGCACATTGGGTTCAAAGCCCCCTGTGGTCCTATTTTATTTTTATGTTTTAAATACATTTTTGACTCCCCTTTTTTTTTTTTAAATATGTTTACTTCAGACTTTTGTTGGCAACTTTCTAGAAATAAGCAAGTATATCCTTATTTGAATTGTTTGTTGTTTACTTGATATTGTAGCTTAAACCATCAGCTGGGATGGCTGCTATTAAAGGGAAGTGTACCTATGGTAATTGCATCATTGACTGACATGTAAACTGTTTGGTTTAATTATAGCCAGACCATTGCACAAACAAATGCTATGCATGTCTTAAATCGTTGGATGATGCATGTACCATAAGTTTAACTTTGTCATCTTTTCTCCCCGGGCCTCCGCTGAAAATGGACATGCATCCAGTCGGACTATCCCAGTCAACAAATGTAAAATAAATAAAATAAATAAATCTTTGTCTTGGGAAGAAAGCTTTAGAGAACTGCTTAATGTTTAAGAAGCTGTTACAGTTGAAAAAGGATCTTAAGGAAGCATATCCCTGCACACTTCAGTTCTGTCCTTGCTGGCTTTCCATAGGTATACCTTGATAAATCTGCAGGCTTTGTTGATCCTTAGTGAAAAGATCATGTTCCTGTCTAGATTACAAAAATGTCGATACATGACTGAGCAAGGGAGGAACAAAGTTTAAAAAAAAACATTTTGTAGTTATGGATCCCATCACTATGGTTGGTGAGCTCTGTCACTGTAGAGCCAGCCTTTTCACTCCAACTCTCCTTTCTCCCATATGCATGTTACCCTACTCTTCACTGCAGTAACACTCAAGTGGCGCTATAACACCTTTTGAGGCACTTGCAACTAGCCACGCCATTTGCAGAGCACCTGTGGCATCAGCTCCAGCAATTCCATTTCAATAGGCAACATTTTTTTTTAGCACCATCTTCTCTGTTGCTAGTCTGCCCCCCCCCCCCCCATGTTGACTCCTAGGATGTGACAGTGTCCGTTTACTTGACATCACTGCAACCAGCATTATTGTAAATTGTGCTTTCAGTGTCACTTTATTCAACTATGAACTGTCTAAATGTCCATCCTGCCAACACAGGTCTTTCCTATGTTGGTTTAGCTGATATTGGGCTGTCAAGTGACAGATACATTGCAGACATATATGCTTGTCACATAGGTGATAGCCTTTCAGAAAATTATACAGTCAGCTACAGCAGAGCAAGCTTTCTGTTAGTTTTCTCGGCATTCTGGAATGATGGCCATGTCTTTGGCAGCTCCATGTCGAAAGTAGAAGACTCAGTTTTGCCAGTTCCCACATTTCAAAAAATCAGAATGTACAAAAAAAAAACTGATTCTGTACTAGTACACTTTTTTAAAACCACTCTGCACCTTCTAGTAAGGGAATATGCTCCAAGGTATTGCAGACTTGGACTTTATATATTTCACGACCACATTCTGTCTGTCATTTCTGCCATTCTGAGGATTGCAGTTACATTCAATTGGAATTTCAAGGGGCACCCAGCTCTGGCAAGGACTCTGTGGACCTTAGACTGTTTTGTCTCAAAATTACCTGGACCAGAGCTGCCCAAGAAGGCTTTTCTGAAGTGCAGACACCTACACCAGGACTCTCATTTGGTCCCAGTTTCATAGGATGTGGAGGAAGA